>NC_056725.1:53790102-53872602 GCF_019279795.1 Protopterus annectens
TTAGCAGCTAAAATTTTCAACCATTTCTTTTCTCTATTTTTTTTTAATTACAATTCAGCGAACCCACCCAGTTTCACAAGGAAGCAATTTATCTTGAAGTCTTTCATAATCCTCAGATTGTTTACGTGTAAATCTGCATAGTGGGCTAAACTAATACAGGGTAGATGCTGACACATGAGATGAAGCAAAATAACTATGGCTGACCCCTTTTTGCATCAGTAAACATTGACACACAGGACATTATAATGATCTAAAAGAAATTGAAAGGTATTGTGGGACTCAGTCAATACTTTCTGTTTCTAAAACAGATGCAATAAGTGTGTTTGGCAATGTTGTAAGATGCAAGCATGCACTGCAGAGATGAAAATTAGTATTATATTCTAGACGGGTAAAAAGGCATGACAGCTAATTATTACTGTAATTTCAGAGAAGGATCAGTGGCCTGCCTGATGACAGTGGGTAGCTGAAGGAGTAATCACTTAAGCATCTAAATGAAATAAAAATCATATCCTACACATACCATGTGGAATGTGTCCGAAGTAGGCAGTAGTATTTTGAAAGAAAGTGTTATACTTTTCAATGAAAAATTGTGACTCAGCGTTGATTATGTTAAATAACAAGGATGGGAATGGTGGGCTACCTCCTTCAAAAACAGAAGCTGCTAACAAATCTTCAGTCATTATCTCCTGATTGCAATCATGTGCATCTCAGGTGGCATTTTTTAGATGGTCTGTCTATTTTCTATTTTCAGGGGACAAATGAAATGTCCTCTACCTTAACCTTAGAAATTAGCAGGCAGCTTCCACCTCCCATTATTCCCCACTCATGATATAATGGAGGACAGAGGGTACTGGTGTTTTGGCATGCTGGTCTGAATTGTTTATCTGCAGCCTACACACATTAACGACTACAAACACAAACACATTCTGCAGCCCACACATACAGAAAATGTAGCCATCATGTGAATGTATTCATACAAGTACAGTCATCATGTGCATATGTCCCCACATGCACATAGACCCGCTTGTACGTGTGTGTGTGTGTGTGTGTGTGTGTGTGTGTGTGTGTGTGTGTGTGTGTGTGTGTGTGTGGATATGCTACAATATGTCAACATACAACCAAACAACAGCAGATTCCTGGATGTAAAACCACTGAAAAATAACCCATTAAACCTTTGTGTAAAACAATTAAAACATCTTTTTTTGCATGGATGCCAGACCTTCTACATTGCCTCCTTACTTAAATATACTAAGCCAGAGTTATACAACTGTAGCTTGAGTTATAAGAGTGTCTGTTAGCAGAGGTAGGTACTTGACTACCTCTGACCATAATCAAAGAATAGTGGTTTGGCTTAATACTTTCTCCCTTCTGAGTAGCATTTATACAAAAACTCCCTATAACTTTGCCTTTATCCACACCCTTTACCAACATTTAATAATGCAGAATACCTTATAACATATCTCAGACTTAGCATAAAAGCCATCTGCATCACTGAGCTTTACTTCCAACCAGGACAAAATAGCAACACAGTAGAACAAGTTCTGCACTGGCTTTATAAAAATATACCTCATAAAACCATTATAATTGGAGATCTTAATATAAACTGTGACCATAAAGATACAAACATACCATCAGTGAATCTCTTTGGCTTCTCACAAATAATAAAAGATACAACCAGAATACATAAACACAAAAACAATGAGTCAGTCCATCTTAGACTGGATTCTTGCAGACAAACCAAATAACACAAATTCCTATGGCTGCTTTGTTGACCAGTGAACATCTACCAACTTATGCGGTCAGAAACCATCCCAACATATGTAGACAGGTAGTCTACAAACAGGTGTGAAATATAAAATACTTTAATTCAAGGAACTTCCTCTCCACAATCTAGCTTTACAAGTGGAATATCCTAAACACCATGCCACTAAATTATTCTGTAATCTATTTCAATAATATTTCCCTAAACATTCTCAATAACCATGTACCATTAAGAACCAAGAGAGTCAGTTCAAACCCTGCAGCCTGACATCAGGCAAGTTTTCCTTCAAAGAGACAAAGTATGGAAAATATGAATCAAAACCAAAACCCAGTCCATCTACCAACACTTTAGACACTTAATAAATCTTGCAAAGAAGTTAATAAGCAATTACAAAACAAATCCTACTTCATCAACCTTCAGTCAACACACCAAAACAATCCCAAGCTATTTTGTCCGTCCATAAACAAACTACTACACCCTGGCCAAATAATTACTCTCTAACCAGTAACAACATTGACAATATAGCCACCCAGTTCAACTCCTACTTTGTATACTCAATACTATCTCTTATTAAACAAAGCTCTCCCACCACCTTCACTACCAAAACCTCATCTAATAACATTTTTACTATATCCTTCTATCTCCAACCAGTCCCAACTAGCACCATACAAATACCAACAAAAACTCAAACCAACAATCTTAGCAGTGGACAGCCCACCAACAGAGTACCTAAAACTCACGACTGAAGCACTAGCCTTCACTGTTTCTGCATTAATTAACTGATCCATAACAGAAATCCATGTCCCTGCCATATGGAAGATATCTTTCATAATTCCACAAAGGTGGAAATTCAGCTGACGTGTCCAACTCTAGATCCATAGCTATACTACTGATACTGTCAGAAACATTAGAAAAAATGTTTCTACTCCCAGTTCCTTAAATATCTAACCAAAGATAATCATCTCTCTCAAGACCCAGTGCAGTTTTTACCTCAGTCATAGCACATCTACTGCTCTTATTAGCTTTACAAATGCTGTCAACCACAAGAGAAATACTGGTAACCAAGTAACGTAACTCTTCTAGGGCCTGTCAAAGGCCTTGACACAGCTTCCCATCTAAACCTGTTGAGTGAGCTCCCCTCCCCACGTCTAAATAAATCATCTCTCACCTGGTGTCATAGCTATCTCACAGACAAAAATCAGTAAAATGGAAACAAGAATTCTACTCTTTCCTTTCTGTCACAGTTGGGGTCCCAGAAGGATCAATACTGGCACACTTCTATTTAATATATTTGTAAACAAACTCCATACCACCACAAAAAAAACAAAAAAAACAAATATAGTTTAGTATGTAAATGATTTAACCCTCATTTCCTCTGCCCCAACACTACAAATCCTCCAGGAAATCACACAAGAAGTTTTCTCAGCTGTTAAGAGCTGGATAGGCACTGCAGACCTACTCCTAAATGCATAAAATATTAAATGAATGCTCTTTATACCAAAATAATGTAGCACTCAAAAACACAATTCCCATATTGTCTCATCTGACAATACAAAAATTAAATAAAAACTACTGTGGCGTACTAAGTCGCTGTTACGCCAATGTAATAATAATAATAATAATAATAGACAATGTTTATTTAGACCTGCTTCAGATTTAGCGGTTTGACTGAGTTGGAATCCCAGGATACATTGGCGTAACAGCGACTTAGTACGCCACAGTAGTTTTTATACAATACAAAAATTGAAAG
The DNA here is from genome assembly GCF_019279795.1 of Protopterus annectens. Classification (NCBI taxonomy): domain Eukaryota; kingdom Metazoa; phylum Chordata; order Ceratodontiformes; family Protopteridae; genus Protopterus; species Protopterus annectens. Next base: position 53,793,615 of record NC_056725.1, read on the forward strand.
AAGCCAAATTACTTGAAGTACTCCTAGATGACAAACTTAAATATGACCAACATATTCTCCAAACTATCAAAAATACATACAAAAAATAGACACCCTATATATAGCAAATCAATATCTTACAGTATTCACAATAAAATCCATAGCAGCAAATTTCCTACTCCCATCTCTATCGTATGCATCACCTAGTTTCACTAATTTCAACAATACCCTCAAATCCAAACTTGATGCATGTTATAATAAAATAGCAAGATTCACCACACATTCTCTCATAAAACCCACCACTGCACAACCCTAATGGACCTAAATTGTCTAGAATTCCCAGACCAGCTAACCTACTCTCAACTCACCACTGCCCATAAACATATCTACAAGCCAGATACCTGCCCATCTCTAAAAAGCATATTACTACTATACAGCAACAACAGAACACTGCGCTCCAATAACAAATCTCTCCTAGCTGTAAGTAACTCAGGAAACTCTGCCAGGAACTCACTCTAGTCTCACTCTGCCTCAAAACCATGGAACTCCATCCCATTAGAATTAAAGCTCACAGACAATAACAAAGGCTTTAAAAGTCTGCTGAAACAGCATCTGGAAGGAGCTTGACTCTGCTCTTGCTATACACCTGGATAATTTCTGATCCTGAAGAAAAATCAAGCTGCAGTACCTGTGCTCTGTATTAAAATTCCCATGCATTGGTTATATACTTTCCCTTTTATCTACTGTAAACATTTAATTTATTATATTTCTAGATATCCTACTCCTATGTAATCTTCATTCTTCCTCATTATACCTCTACCTACCCAAACATCAGTCGTCTCCCTTTGTCTTTTTTTGTATTTCTGCCTGCTGTAACATTATACAAATTTACAGGTAGCCTCTCATTTCCCCCTTCCTATAGTCACAAATTGTATGATACAAGGTTAGCATTTATCATCTGTTACACCTAATTATGTATGCAAAAATATATAAGTAACCAAAATGAAAATATTATATATAATGTGGAAAATGAAAATATACTCTATATTGCATTTGTTTGCAAATATAGGCACTTTTCTGCCCAGGACTCTCCTGAAAAAGGGTATCTATCCCAGTTGGACTTTCCTGGTCAACAAAGATAAATAAAAATAAAATAAATACATTTACAGGTGGGTCCTGCAAAAAGACTGTCATTGATTTTTTACAATTCTGCAGATGAATACTGAGAAATCTATGTTACCGTTCAAAACCTATTTATAAAGATAACAGCTAAACTGCTCTACAACTGTCCAGTTTTGTGCCTGCAGGCTAGAGTCAGAAACAGAAAACTCAGTCTCATCAACGATGTCTACAAAGTCCACTGCTAGTTCTAAGTCTGAAAGTATGTTTCACAGAGAGGGTTACAAATAGGTATTTCATGAATAATTAGTAGCTCCACTCAGCAAAAGGCAATAATCCAGATGACAATTTCACATGAACTCCATTGTCCCTTCATAGAGACATTGCAATGATTACAGGTAGCAGACATGGTGGGATGCACAGTTCTATGCAGAGATGGGCTACATTTATTGTCTAAAACATACTGAATCATAAGAAGAAGAATACATTTAACAGCTGTTGCAAGATATGCATTTATTTTGGATGCAATGCATGCAAAAATGTTTCATGGAGCGGGTAACACATGATGACTATATGACCACAGTACCATGACTGCCCTCCTTTCCTTTCTTGAAAACATTAACCTAGCACGCGACTCTGACAAATTTGTATCTACACTGTTTCTAGATCTCTCAAAGGCCTTTGACTCCATCTCCCACCCCTTATTCCTATCCCAACTTTCCGCCCTACAGCTCTCTACTACCACCATAGCCTGGTTCTTTAGCTACCTGTCCGACCACCAACAAGCTGTCCAATGGAAATCATCAACCTCTCCCTTCCTACCTACACCCACCAGTGTATCCCAAGGTTCAACTTCAACATATTTATCAACAACTTCCACCATGCCATCCCTGAATCCTCACTCATCCAGTACGCAGATGACTCCACTATCATCTGCTCGGCTTACTCCCCCTCTGAACTACTATTAAAAACCCAATTAGCCTTCTCTAAAACAGAAACCTGGATGCAATCCAATCACCAGACCCTAAACACTAATAAAACTAAACTAATGATTTTTACTCCTTCCAAAAACTACACTATTGACAAAAACTCATTTTTTATACTCAGCCAGAATAACACTCCTCCTTGAAATTGTTCCCAATACCAAACTGCTAGGCATCACCATTGATGAAGACCCCCACGTTCATTCCTCAATCAGGAAAACCCATCAAAAAATAAGTCTCCGTTACAGGCACAACCACTACCTCAGCTCCTCCACCAGACAAATTCTTGCATCCTCCTACCTTCTGCCCTCTCTTATGTTCAATGCTCCTCTGTTCACCAATCTCCAGCTTGGCCTATGATCTACGAATCCTATTACCACAAAATTTGCAAATTCACAACCAATTCAAAAAACTTATCCCACCACTGCCACTCCCTCGATACCCTACAATGGCTCAAACTTTCCAACTACTTGAGATATCTCCAACTCACCAATACCCACAAGCTCATCTTCAAACCTGCAAACTGTCCCTCTTTCACTACAGCTTTAACCCCTACATAACCAACCACTCACTCAAATCCAAAAAACAAAATCTCCTACAAGTCTACAAACCCTCACATCCTCCTGGCCAGCTACTACTATCCTGCTCCATAGTTAAACAGTGGAACTCGCTCCCCCTTCCTTCACAATATATCTAACTATATCAATTTCAAATCTCAGTTGTTCTCTCATCTGTCTTCCAAATGGGAATGCCCATGTTACGCTCCAACTTAACCTCCCCTCTAACCCTCACTTATTCTCTTTTTTCATCATATACAACGCTAATATACAAATACAAATACTAATACTCCACCATGACTCCCCTGGACAGTTCTTCTACTGCACCTGGGTTGACCTCTTCCATACTATAGGATGACCTATTCCATATTATGAAAATAAAAAAAATAAAAATATGTGCTGTTGTATGTACTACTGCTTTAAGTACTTGCATGCTTAATTTACAATGTTAAATGATTATATGTTTATATGTATCCTGCTGTATTTTTCTCGATAATAATGTTTATATTACATCATGTATGTTCTGTATTAATTTTTTCTTGGATCTTTTCTCCCCAGGCCTCCACTGAAAATTAGCTCTTCGTGGCCCAGTGGACTTCCCCAGTCATCAAACTGAAATAAATAAATAAAAATAAAATCAGTAGATGCAAGCATTGGGGTAACATACCCTGCTAGTCGCAATCAGAGTGACTAACTAATACATCTGATAGATATCCAGCTATTACATGGTTTCAGAGTAGAATAAATTTATATGCAGAAGTGAAGAGGTGCATTTAGTTTTATGAGTTTTATGTTTTGAAATAAAGAATTCAAATTCTCAGTATAAAAGTCTTCCAGCTGCAGCCACCCTGAATTCTCTTGATGCAGAAACCTGGATGCTTTTGATCCTGAATTTTAATTTATTCCTCACTGCAAGTGAAATAGTCAAGAATCCTGCAAAAAGGCACAGAGTATCTCTTTTCTACTTGCCTTGGGGGAGTAACCGTAAATGTATTTAACACATTTACATTTTCTGATGTATAGAATGGAAAAGTGACAACACTTAGAAGTGCTGGAATTATTCTGAGTCTAGAAATAACTTACATTTTTTCACCATATGGTCCTAACAAAGGCACAGAGCCCCACACTTTTGATGGATGCTTATGTTACTATGGTGAGGAATCAAGCCAAGAGCTGCAAGTTTTGCTAGCTGCATGCTTCATTAGAAGGGTTTGTATAGAGAATGACCAAACAATTGGAATGTTAACAGCCCTGACATTATCAAATGCAGTGGATATACATACAGAAAGTAAGTTTACAATTATAAGCTAAGACACTTAACTGAGAAAATGGAAAAGTGCAAAATAAAACATGACCCAAAAGGTTAGAAGTAAAGCCAGAATGCATTTTAACAGTAACAATGACAGCCATAATGTGCACGGTGAGTATGGTAAAATTGAAGGTTATGTCTTGTGTACACTATATTATATAATGAGAGTAAGCATAGCCCTGCATCTAATACGTCTTTTATTTTTAATCTGTGCTTGAAAGGACCATTTTGTAAATATGTTTAAAAGAAAAAAAATGTATTCATAAAACACTTCACATTGCAGAAATGAAATATGAAAATGAGCTCCATGCTGGCAATTCCAAAATGAAAATAGCGGGAGATTTACCATTTAGTGAAGGCTTATCCAGCTAATGTAACCCCCCCCCATCCCAATTCCAATTTCTGAATAAGAGCCATCTTCAAATGTTGTTACATTTGTTTTCTATACAGTCCATGCAAGTATTTTTCAGCTTTGCAAAACATTTCTCTTTTTCCCTGCAACTGCCAGATCACGGATTTAGTATTTCTATGGAATTAATTATTTTAAGTAAGCAGTGACAGGTAAATCCTCTCACTTTCTTGAAACTATCACCACCATATTCAGGTGTGTGTTTGATGAGTTTAAATCATCAGGTTTGCTGTCAGTGGGACTGCAAGTTGACACAGTAAAGTCTAATGTGCATTAGATTAGAAACTGTGAGAGAAGAGAACAAGCCAGGCAACTTGCAAAAAATGTTGCAAATTAATTATTTTTTTTAACTAAATCAGGCAGAGATAAACTGTAATATGATACCTGAAGGTAGTAATGAAGCAATGTGGTTAAAAGGCACTGAAATTGGCGAGCGCACAGTTAATATATTCAGGGTAATAAGTAAAGTAATTTGGGTCAAAAACTATTGAAACAGGTTTTTTAAAATAAAGCAAACATTATTCTGAACACTGCACAGAGCCATAGCGATGATTTCCTTGGCTTAACACTTATTCCCTTCAGAGTAGGATTTATAGGTGGATCCTACAAAAGTCTGTTGTTGATTATTTACAATTTTGCAAAAGAACACTGAAGATTCTACATTGCCCATCAAAACCTACTTAGAAAGATGTCAGCTAAATTGCTCTATAATTGTCCAGTTTAAGAACAAGTTATAATTTCCTTGTTTATTTATAGCAAAAGGTTTACAGCTTTAGGAAGTTTGCCAGTATAAGTTAATGTAAGACTAAATCTTGATGTTAGGCTAAGGATACATTCTCCAAGTAAAGTGCCGCTTACTCTCAGAGGTACAACAAACCAGCGTGAGAACTAAATAGAAAGCTTAAGTGTCATTAAGAACACAATCATCACAATGAAAGAATAGTATGTTATCAGTATGACGTATGACAAGATTTTAATTTGTATTCATCCACAAGATATACATACAGTTACTAGAAGAGAACTCTACTCACTGTTCCACAATACAGAATATGACATTTTTAAGCACTACATATACATTGGGGATCCTACAGATGAAACCAGATGAAGAAGGCTCCAAACTATGCACATTTAATAAGTCATTAGGAATAACATTTCTGAGACCTCCATTTGGCAATTGATTAGTATCAGACATATTGCTAAGGGAAGACTTGGAATTTTCTGTCTGACTTGATGTGGAAATGGATTTCATAAAGTATAATACATTGAAAGATAATTTTTAAATGGTCAGTATAACATGATTTATGCTAACTAAAACAATGAAACCAAATAAGCATATTTTACAGATAGAAAATATTGGAATTTAGTAAAATGGGTACAAAACAGGGGACTGGAGTATATGTAGTATATGGGGCATTTGGCTTTAAATATGTTAATTTCTAATACATCAATTGGTATGTCATGTGATACACATTCTTTCTAGAATACTGTCTAAGTGAACATCTCATGAAGGATAAAGAAATGCTGACAAATATGCTATTACACTGCAGCAGACACCTTTACAAACAAGTAAAGATTAAAGGCATATACCAGCAGTGCTTTCCATATTTATGAATTGTACATAACAAATGCTGCAGACCTGCAGCATTACCAGCCAACATTAACATGCACATCAGCAATGGTGAACAAACAGGCAGGCTTTGAGTCATGGGCAGGCATCTTCCCCAACAGTGACTCAGAATCAGTAGGCATGAACACAATACAGGTATAAAGGTGTACTGATTAGTCTAGCCGGAAAGATAATCATATTTCCTAAATTTTAATTTTATACTTGTCTTGTGCTGTCTCTCAGTATATCAGCAACAATGGTTTCAGTAATATGCTCCTATATAAGTAAGGCAGATCGTGGCCACTGCATGACACATCAGAAGTTGTGGTTTTCTCATAAAAAGATTTAGAGGTTTGGCTATAAGAAGAAGAAGATGAAGATGAACTGCAGATCAGTTTTCTTGATTCAAACAAAATAAAGGAGAAAAATATTATCTTTTTCTTTCTTTATTTTCTCTCATTGTCTCACCCTTTCTTTTTTCTTGTATAACTCTTTTTTTCTTCTTTAAGATCTATACCAGTTTGCAGCTTAACTGTCACTGGATTATTAATTCAATTACTCTTGTGCATTGCAGACAGGAAATAGAATAATAAATTGTCAGACAGTAAAGCTAATACCAGCATTTTGGGGATCTAAAATGTATACGCAATGCATTTAGTAAAAATATGGAGTAAAATTAAGTGAACAGCTCCTATCTCTTTCCCGAACTACTCCTTTCTAAACTAAAAAAGAAATAACATTCACTAATGGTGACATTGTAAGTACAAACATTCTTTCAAATTCCTTCCGAGTAGGAATCTACTGATACACCGAATCTGAAAATTTAGGCATTTTTTTGGACGTATGCTACCTAACTCTTCGGTGTAGGAGAATTTGCTTGCTTTTAACAATCAGCTTTAATCTAAGTTTATCTCCAAGAAAAAATATCTGTGAGTTCACATTTCACAATTGCACACAGAATTCAATCCTTGGTATACCTAATTAAAACACAAGAAGATACAAAGAAATTACTACTGAAAAAGATGAAACTTGAAGCTTCACTCAAGTCAATGCTAATCAGAAGAAAGCAGCATTAAAACTGCAAGGCCGTGCTACAGTCAATGGGAGTTTATAATTTATTTATTTATTTATTTATTTATTTATTTATTTGACAATTCTTTACCAGGACAGCCAGATTGGGTCAACAAAACCACATATAGAGGTATATAAAAACATTACAATATATACCATATTACAACATAAAATAAACATACCGACAATTAAGACATTATAAAACATACTCATGGCATTTGAATCACTGTACATAGAGATGTATAAAAGCATTACAAGAATATACTACACATACAGTCAGTTAAAATATTAAAAGACCCGCACTTGGCATTAAAATTCATAATAACAGACTTGCAGTAAGGTCATGAGTAGTCAGCTGACAATATGACATGGGTCATATGATATGGCATTTATTTAATAGCAGAGAGTGGATAAGTATTACAACAAGCTTCACATTATGTTGAAGTAGATAATATGTTAGTAATGACATGTAAAGCATGTCATTCTACATGAAATTTAACATCCTACATGAAATCCAGTTTAGGATAGTAATAAGATTGAGGTTTAACAGTACAGACAGAGAGGGAGTTTAAAGAGATATAAGGCATAGCCGACTGAGTAGGAGATGAAGGAGAAGAGGATGGCTAGCCTAGAAGCAGAGTAAGAGGTGAAATTATCCTGGAGCTGTACAGGTGCAGAGCCATGTGTTGTTAAGTGATTTTTCAAGAGGCTTTGAAGGATGTGTGGCCTGGGGTTGATCAGGTAGCTAGGGATAGAGAATTCCATAATTTGGATACAAAATACAAGTTTAGACTGTGTCCTAGGTTTTTTCAAGGTCTAGAGATTGTTAGCAGGTTTTTGTCCTCTGATTGTAGGGATTTGTATGGTGTGTAGGGGTTTCACTAGGTTGGCAGGGCAGTGCAGGCAGCAGATTTGAATATTAAGCTGTTCATGGTTGGATATAAGTAAGTTGGTTGGGGAACTCAAGCCAATTTAGTTGCTGTAGGGGTTTACAGTGGTGTGTGCGATGTTTGGAGTTTATGGCAAACTTTGCAACACTGTTCTATTTTGGTTATAGTAGAGGTTTGTAGATTAGTTAGGATAGTGGCACCATAGAGATGGGAGGGAAGCAGAAACGTTTTAACCAGGGTAACTTGGGTTGCAGTGCTTAAAAAGTGTTTATTTCTAGATAAGAGTACCAATTTCTGGTGAGTTTTCTTTACGTTTTGTTGGATGTGGCGGTCGAAGGTAAGTTTATTCTTGATGATCATTCCCAGTAATTTTGTTTCTTGTACTATTTCAATGATAGTGTTATCAGATGAGTACATTTTGAATTGATCAGTGACAGGGGAGGTATTTTTAGGGTGGAAGAGTATTAGTTTAGTTTTCTTGGGATTAAGAAAGAGTTGAGCATTTTTGAGGCAGGATTCAATGACAGAGTTTTAAAGTAAACAGTGTGATAAGATGGCTTTAAATAATATAATTTGTAACAGCTTAGCTCTGTGAACGTGTGGATTGCTTGCTTCCTGTGCGGCTCTATCTATCTGATGCGTAACAAGAAGAGGCAACATGAAAAACAGCATGTGCATTAGGTGCCTTTGAGTCATCATAGGGGGAACCTCATGTGATCAGCAACATAACTGCCTCACTACAAGGATAGCAGTATAGAACAGCTTGCTGTAGGGAGCTTGTTAAATACATTCACATAGCCCTTGATATTGGCTGCATAAATGGATACTTCTAGATACGTTTTTTTTCTTTAGCATAACATTTAAAATATAACTGAAAATTATGATACCATCATGTTATGCTTCCCTTCAGTACTACAAAATATAGACTGCCATGACACGTAATCAAAACAATACTGCCATATACTAATTGTCACTAGAAAGCAAAAATATCACACATGTCACACACTCTCTTACTTCAGCTATTAGAACTTGGACAATTTAGGCAATTAGAAGACAGTCTGGCCACACCACTCAGTAATTCAGATAAAGTAGCCACAGCAGCTCAAACTGTCTCAGGATATTTGGATCTGGACATGTATAAATGACATTTAAGAAAAAATGTACTAACACAGATGTTTAAAAGTTGACATAAAAATGCAGATACCAGTCTCCTGAACAGTTATGAATACATTTATTTACAGCAGCAAGGAAGCATAATGCCAAAACAGAGCCCAGTGACTACTTCTCTAGTGCAAGGTGTGTGTTATTCTGTGATTAACTGCACATATAATGAATGGAAAACCGTTATGTACCTAATTCAAAATATTAGAATCGCTGTGATTTAATAGAGGCACCAAAGTTTCCACTTTCTGTTGTATTTCAAGCCACATTTACAAAATAAGAATAATCGATTGTAGTAATTGCATGATTTTGTTTACAATGTCTGCTCAAATAACTGACTATGCTTCCTTTCACAATTTAGTGAATTGGGGCCATGTGTGCAAGTCATTGGAAAAAACCCTGACATTATTTTTAAAAAGGGCAGTTGGACAATTATTAGTCTGCATTTCCATAAAGCAACACATGCTCTTTGGTTAAACAATTGATTCAAAATGAGACAACACATGAGTTTAGCACCAACCCTTCTCACCTGACACCTCACCAGCCTCATAATTATGCCTCACTGTTAGTAATCTAATCACATTCTGCATGCATCAACTGAAGAAATAAAGGAACATTTCTGGTACTCTGGCATCCTGCCTGGTGAAAATACAAGCTGTTTGTTTTTAACTGCAGAATAAAGTATGATTCAGCAGAACCTAAAATATTTCAACCAAACCAATTGCTCTGAAGAAAAATGTCTAATGAAAGCTTATGAAATTCTATACATTGTCATCAACAACTATAACAATTTATGCAGAATTTGTAGTCTGGATACTTTGCCTTTTATAACATAATTCAGTCATTTGTAATACATATGGCAGCACTGAAAGATGAGAGAAAATGTGGTCCCCCTCAATGATTACAAGTATAACAAAAGTTTAAGCAAGCATTAAATCCAAAACACATGGTATCCCCGAATGGCCATTTATATGCCTGTCTTAAATACCTGGAAATGGTTGGCCAGTGCTTGCTTTCCAAAGTTTAACAGAAGCACCAGCAACAATATCATCTCAGTCAGCCTAAAGCCTGAACTTTATATATATCTCCTAGTTTTACAACAAAACGCAACAACTGCAGGATGCACAACCCTTCTTGGAGTCTAAATCTTCCTTTATATCATGCCTAAGTTGTCTGTTTAAATAAAGATACTGAATGAATGTCTGTCTGGCTATTGAAATGTACCCTGGCTTATCACAGATGCTAAAGAAAATAAGTTAAAAGAAGTAAGTCATCTACTGTGTTAAAAAAAGAAAACAAAAAAACTGTATCCTGACAACATTGCACATTTTCTTTCTCTTGACCACAATTAATTTCTTCAAGTATAGCTACTTCAAATTTTCACAGGAAAGTGCATGGCAACACAGAGGAAATTAAAAAAAACATTTGACATTTAGTTATGAAATAAAACAACAAGCATAACATAGATGACTATGAAGCTTTCAAGAAGTATCCCATTTATTCTTTTTTTTTTTAAATCTGGCAATGTAGCAGAACACAGAATGACAGGAAAGACATTTTGATACAAGACATCAGACATTAAGTACAATGCAAAATGCATAACTAGACTGGGAACTTTTTTTTCCTATGTGAAGCCCTTGGGGAGTAATAGGCATTGTGGGGACAGGTTTATATATCATAGACGACTAAAAAGTCACCGAGTCCAATTATCAAAGCAGCGTATATATCTATGTTTGTACTGTATGTTCATGCACATAAGCAGCAATCTGTACATATGCATACTGATGTCTCTTTAAGGATAACGCAGCTACTGTGTTGCTTTCAAACATATATAATAAAAGGGGAGTAATTTTAAGAATAAAATCTAATGAATAAATTTCAAATCTGCCTTAAATGGGAAGGCTGTGCAACTGCAAATTTGGCATGATTCATGCACCTGTAGTTGAAACCATACAGAGCCTGTCGGCAGAGAAAGAGAAAATGAACCAATAAATCGCACTTTGCAGGCCCATGGAGTAATGTAATAAAGTAATGAATGTGTAAACAGTGAGAGAGGCTGAAAATTGGAGCGCTAATGTGTCTCTGCCCTGGAGGGGCGCCGTCTGCACATCCAATCAATCTGCTTTGCTGTTTTTTATCACACTCAGATTAACCCTTTAAGCTTTTTACTCCTCTGCTGAGATGGGCTAGGTAGAAATAATGTAGTGTGACTGCAATTTGCTCTTTAAAAAGAAGTTGCAACACAGACTAGAATTCTAAGTAAGGCGTGTTGCTTTTTCTTGGATGATATTCATGAGAAGCAATGAAAGTACTGCAAATATAATAATCTGAACTAGCTAAAGCAAACTAGCTACTATTTTCTCAGCACTTGTCTGTCCGTTTTAACTGATATCTTCCACTCACTAATAGCTTTGCATTACTGTATAGAACAAAATATAATCCATTGTGCATTTCTTATTATTTATTAAAATTCATTATTTAATAACAAGGACAATATTTTCTTTGGTGTGGAAAATTATAATGTTCCAGAGACAATAATTTACACAAATATACACACACACACACACACACACACACACACACACACACACACACACACACACACACACACACACACACACACACACACACAAACTATTCAGGATCATGTGGGAGATGAGGCCTATCCCAGCTATAACTGCAAGCAGTACATGTAAGGGAAGGAACATAAAGCACTGAAATATAATTAACGATACGGAAGTGTTGAGCATGAAACAGAAAACACACTTTACTTGAGCCACAAAACTCTTCAGTATGACAAGTTAAAGACAAATTAAGTACTTTTGTCTCTCAAAATATGAAAACTTTGTGAGAATAAAAATATGATAAGGCAAACAGTATAAAGAGAAGACATATATCATTGTACACAAAACAAACCAACCATGTTATTTCAAAGTAACAAAAGCTACAAAACAATCATGTTATCATGCATTTATGCTGTCATTAACCTATGCAAAGTACACATTCATAAGTGAATAAAAACTCACCAGGTGTAGAAAAACATTTAACTTTAAACACATAATAAACAGGAATGTCTAAAATATAAATATGTAAAATAGAAACATAAGGAGAGATTATTTTAAGAGAATAATCTGTAAGACACTTTTATACTGACTTGTTGGTAATGGGCACAAAATCAGCTCACATCCAACTATAATTGCACATAACATTATTTTCTTTCAGGGTGCTATGAAAGCATCCACCCCTCCCCATCATATTATTCTATGTAATCAGCATCATTCGTAGCATGTGTATAAACGATATGTAGCTGTCCATACATTTGTTGTTATAGTCTTCTTGTGGTCACGAAGCTGTCATAGCCAAGATAACTTGCTGCATAAACAATACTTCAAAAATGCAATTCAAATGCACTTTCAGACCAGATATTGTACGTACATGTGTGAAACAAACTTATGGTCCTAGACTAATAAACCTTCAATAAGGAAAGCATCCTTGTTTGAAATTACAAGGGTAAACAATGGTCTCATCAGAATGAAACCTCCATTACCACCTACTAAAAGTGGGGGGTACTTAGAATGTCTTTCTTTAAAAAATGTAAAACAGCTTAAACAATATTTGAAATGAAATTGGGGATATGACAATGTGTATATATATGTATATATATATATATATATATATATATATATATATATATACACATGCACATATCTATATATCTATATATATAGGGAGATAAAGGCTTTTGCCCTGATATTATTGGATATGGTGCCTGTTTATTCCAGTAAGATACACAGATGCGCACACGCACACGCACACACATGCACACGCACACACACACACACACACACACACACACACACACACACACACACACACACACACACACACACACACACACACACACACACACACACACACACACACACACACACACACACACACACACACACACTTTTGGGCAAATTAGAAGATTTTCAATGAAATTATGGCATGTAGTTGAGATCTGAGAGAAAACTGAAAGTCTGACAGAGACCAAAATGGACAAAGAGAAGCCATGCAGACTTTACTTAAACGTCAACCCCACGGGAAACCAAACTGGAGAAACAGGAGTGTAGTGTGTATGTATGTATGTATTTCTCTATATATGACTATGTTAACAGCTCTATTTAATATATATGAAGTTAAATATGCATAAGTGAAGTTAGAATTGTACTTCAGAATTCATGTGGCATACCACTGAAGATGAGTAATGAGATTCTTTTACTCACAATACTAATGAGACACATTTTTTATGCATTATGGGGTCTGAAGTCTGTCACTTTGCAGTACTGGGCTGGAAGACTCAACTATCTGAACGGAACTCTTTGAATTCTACATAAAGACCAATGTAACTTATTGCTTCAGTTCAGGTCTTGCATCAACCCATGCAATTCTTTCTACAAATTGGTCTATATCATGTTTCGTTATATTTGTCTCTGATGTCATCCTAAATCTCATTATGCAGGTAATGTAAACTACCTACAACCACCTACATGTTTTTAAAAATGTTTACTCGATATATGTAAAAAATGCTACTTGTTACATGTGTATAATGACTGCTTTCCTCATTTGGGTAAAAATTACTAAATGCTACTTGTACATATTGAATATTTCCTCATGCTTTGTAAAAATTACTAAAAAAAGCTATATCTTTGTATTGAATGCTTTCTTCAAAGTGATAATCTTCTAGAGCTTTTTTACCCATGCATGTTTTGTAACGTTAGTTAACATGAGTCCTATATAAGCAGAGATGGTACACGCTAACATAAGGTGGTGACATCAGTTAACACGTGTGTCCTATACAAGCAGAGATAGTACGTGTCACCATAAGGAGGTGACATCAGTTAACACATATGTCCTATACAAGCAGAGATGGTACATGCCAGCATAAGGTGGTGACATCAGTTGACATGTCTGTCCTATACAAACAGAGATGGAATGTGCCAGCATAAGGTGGTGACATCAGTTAACATGTGTGCCCTAAACAATCAGAGATGGCTCATTCCAGCATAAGGTGGTGAATTAAGTTAACATGTGTGCCCTAAACAATCAGAGATGGCACATTCCAGCATAAAATGGTGTCATCAGTTAACACACATGTCCTATACAAGCAGAGATGGTACATGCTAGCATAAGGTGGTGACATCTGATCAAGCAGTCCACAAAGGTTCCTTACCAGGAGAATCCATGGTATAAACACATTGTCCTAGATGCATTGTCTTAAAGTCCCATCTCTATAGTCTGTCTTCTACAGGTTACTGAGAGGCAGTCTAGGCCTGGCATATAAGACATCCTTAGAGCTAGCTCTGATGGACCCTTTGCACATCTGCAAAATGAACAGCATCAGAACCAGCAGATCCAGAACTTTAAATTCTGCTTGTTACATAAATAATATATGTTGGTGAGACTGATATGTGTCTCAGAGGATTCCCCATGCTCTAAAACAGGCTCCCCATCTACGTGAAGCAGAGTCAAACCATAACCCTATTTAAGCATAACCCCAAGTCTGTCCTTCATATCTCTGATAGACAGCGGCAGACAATAATGCCCAAACAAACATACCCCTCCCCCACATGACCTATAGAAATGTCCTAACAAACATACCCCCTCCTAATAAGTGTCCATGATACATAGGGAGAAAATTGGGTTGGATTGCATGGCTAGGCTTATAAAGGCCATGGTGGCCATTAGCCTACATATACCTATGAACCTATGAAAGGGAGTATCATATGCAGCTGGATTTTCCCAGTAAAAAATGCACAGCAATCAATTAATCAATCTGACTTTTATTTGTAGTTTTATTAGTAAATGTATGTTTTCAATTTACAATTATTACTACACACTAATAATAAACAAATTTTAGGATTTTATTTTTGTTGCAATATAATACAGTTTCAGTGAAAACATTTTCTTATAATGGTTACCTTAGTCTTCAGACCAGTACAAGAATCGCTTCTTTAAAGTAATATATTCCAATCACAGCATTTCCTAAGCTGTAATTCATTCACTCATTCATTCTTTCATACCTAAATACAAGACTTATTCTTCTCAGGGTAACATGCCAGATACAGCCTGTGCCAGCAAATAGCAGATGTAGGGCAGAGAAATAATACAGGATAAAATGCCAACACACACACATGCAAACCCCTACAGGCAGTTAAGAGCATCAGTAATAAAACTATCATCGGGATGTGAAGAGCTGGACTTTGTTTGATAACCTGTAGGATGCAGAAACCTTTCCAGGTGATATAATGAAAGTATATAGCAGAAACTGCATAAGTTAAAATAAGTGCCTGGTGGTAGCATTCATAATGAAGGAAGTAAAGTAATTAGATCATAGCCTGGTACAATGCAGCCGTTTGCTACCCTGGACAGTACTGTTCCAGCTGACCCTTCACCAAGTCACTTTAAATGAGGTATATCTAAGTGGTTCCTTGTCATAGGAGTTTATACATATGAACTATGTCACTGTTATTTGCACATGCTCAGCAAGAGAGAGTCTGCAGTAATACAGAGGGAATGGAGATAAGGGTCAGCAATCGCTGAACCAAGACAGTGGTATGTCCATGATATTAGCACCCCTGAATGTTATGCCCAGTGTTGCTTTCCCCAACTGATTGACATGCATGCCAGGTTCCTTTGGAGTACAGCTGCTCCCTTATGACACCTTCTAGAATCATCTGATGTATTTATCACCATTGTAGGATGGTATTATATTTCCTGATGATATTGCCTACAGTCACCAAAACATCATACCTGCCCATATTGTGCCTTACATCAGTTCAATACCTTTGTGTCTGACCTAAGGCTTTCATGACCCCACAATGCTTCCATATAAGGTTACTATAATCATGTTTAGCATACCTCTGGTGTATACATGAAGCATTCTGATACATCTCTGCCTAAGTATCCATGTTTACCAACATTTTTCTGATACTATTTTCTTAAAATGTTGTCGAATCCATTCATTCATTCATTCATTCAATTATTTCTGTTTTTTTCTATTTCCCCACAGTTAATAGCAAAAAAATCTACTTGTGCTATGGTTGCAATTCACTGGTTTATTTTTACCTGAAATTCTCCTGATAAGAATTCCCTAATAGAATGGTATAATTTTTATACAAGAAACTTGTGGGATAAAAAGTAGATGTAAACTAAATTAAAGACTATAGATTGTATCAAATAATTTCAGTATCTTACATTAAGATCAGTAGACTATATATTAATAGCTGAAAAAGTAGGAGTAAAATATATATTGGCGGAAACTAAAATGCTATGAAACACAGCTTAAATAATCTGCTTAGGTTGGCTGGTATGAACGCTTTTCTCCCGGCATTTAAAACCTACAGAAAAAAGACGGACTTCATGACTTTTGAGATTGAATGATATAACTATTACAGATAACAGATAAAGTTTGCAAAAGGTGAAAAGCAACAGGAATTATTATCCAGTGGTAAGGAATCTGCATATGAGTCTTAAAAACAATTTTTTTCTTTTGTTTTTGTTTCTACATAAGTAGAAAAATAATTGCTTTCAGCATTTATTTCTGTTGGTTAAAGCACATGCAGTGGGTATGAAGGAACTGAAGTGGCAGAACTTTTTGCCTGGCAAAAGGTTTTTGATTATGCCTTAACTGGATATGCTATGTTATATAATTTAATATTGATAATATTGATATGATACAACACTCAAATTTGTAGAATCTGCATACCAAATGATTAACTTTGTCTAATCTGACCTTCTCCTGCTTATTTTGTGATTTAACAATTTCCTCCTTAGCTTGCCTCACTATATCCTAACAGAAAAGTGTTCTGCACTAGTCTGAAATTCCAGATTACTGTCATATATATAATGACATGTTAATGATATGTGATACTTAGCACTGAGGTCACGAGTGCAAACAGTCATTTGGCAGAGGCAAGCATCCAACCCCCCCATTAAGGGGTTGAGCCCCCAACATGCATTTCTGTTTAATGTAATTGCCTCTAACTCATCCTTACGTGAAGAAAAAAACAATTCTTGGCACTTGTACAAAACACAAGAATCTGCTCTTTCCCTTCTGTTAATTCAGATAAAAGTACCATTGTCAAAACATATCAAATTTGTTTGTGCAATTCAGGCATTTGCATTTCAGAAGAAGCTACAACTCCCATATGCAGTTTTACTGTTCACTTAAGAAGTAAAAGCAGAAGCAGACACACACACACACACACACACACACACACACACACACACCCACACACACACACACACACACACACACACACACACACACACACACACGCACGCACACACACACGCGCACACACGCGCATACACACACACACACGCACACGCGCACACACACACATACACACACACACACACACACACGCACGCACGCACAC
Organism: Protopterus annectens; assembly: GCF_019279795.1. Lineage (NCBI taxonomy): Eukaryota > Metazoa > Chordata > Ceratodontiformes > Protopteridae > Protopterus > Protopterus annectens. Next base: position 53,811,125 of record NC_056725.1, read on the forward strand.
ACACACACGCATGCACACACACACGCACACGCGCACACGCACACACATACACACACACACACACACACACACACACACACACACACACACACACACACACACACACACTGAAATGCAAACCTGCAAGGCAGCAGAGAATGTCTTCTGCTTACATTGTAGTCATCCTGCCTTCACTCTGAATACTGACAGCCAGAGCTCCTGCTTATGCTGCTTCATGCCAGAAACCATACAGAGCAGCATGCAATTATGTTTAATTTCAGGATTTTTTTCTGTTATGTATAATAGAGAAAACTATGGAGTTAACTGTGACATTTGCAGTGGCATCCTAGTGCTATATCTCCTGAAGATTAACTGACATCAGACAAAGTGCTGGAATTAGGGGAAGGCACCCTACTGTGCTAAAATGAGGATCAGAGCTCATGTACCACTGTCACTTATCATCGCTAAACAAGATGCTCATTTAGCAGGGTGATTGCCTGCAGCTCATTTATGCAGTTTTACCACATTTTCTGATTCACTGAAATCAAACAGCTCTCAGGGTACCTTTTCATTGCCATTCACAACTTCACATAAAAGGCTATGAAATAAACCTTGCATAAATATAACCATACATTCCCCAGAAAGCAAATATAAAAATATTCCCTTGGTGCTTTGATAAACATCAAATCTTTAGAAAGGCTTGATTGCTGTTTATACAGTTTCACATGAATAAACTAGGCCATCAGTCAGGTAAGCCATTTGAAGCTTAACCACTGCAGTTCCCATTACTTTTTGCCTCTAAACATGAGGGTCTGGGGAGTAAGAAAGGGGAAATTTACGGAGTCTTGGCCACTCCTCTGGGCTGTTGAGTTGTTGCTTATTCCACAGTTAAGAGCCCTTTGGGAGAAGTATCTGAAGAAATGGTCTGAGTATTGTGTTGTAGACTTAGATGACTAGAGTGGGGATTTGTAGTGCTCCTGTTATAAACATGCAAAAGGTTGAGTAAGATTGGGGAATTTTCAGCCTTGCAAGGTAAGCAGAGATCACTACACAAAACTATGTGAGAACAGGATATCCTAAGGAGCTCATACATAACCTTTTCTTGGTGAGGATGTGTCCCCCACCTTTCTCTAGATAGATAAAAACTTGGATAGATGCATAGCAACTAATGCATTATAGTCTATAATGGGTTTGATAAAGGAGAAATAAAGAGGGCCAGTAGTTTTGGTGGATCTGAAGGATATGCCTGCAGTACTTAACTGGGCTTATGTAGAAGGATTTTCTAACAAAAGTTGAAATATGGCGGTCAAACAACAGCTTGTTGTCCAAGAACATACTAGCTAATGACAGAGTCAATTTTAAGGTGGATTTATCAGGCAGGTGTGGGGTGTTCTTACTCAACAAAGAAAGCAATACTATTTTTTTAAACTGAATGTAAAACTTTTACCCACCACCAGGAGTTTTTGGTCACTAGTGTAGGATATGGACATCATCTGGTGAGCAGATATCATCGCCTACTCTACAGTTTTCAACAAACATAGTTAGCCAGAGACCCATGAAACTGACATGGACATCAGTCAAGTATATCCTAATTATGAGAGTCCCCAAAAGAGGATACCAGTGGTGACTTGCAGTTTTGAGGAGAGTGCACAATGAGCCCTGACGGTATAAGGTCTGGGAGCTAGTTTGCTACGCAAGGGTTCCCAAGGATAAGAAGAAAATGCATAAAAGAAGAGAAGAAGTATAAGGGTAGATAATGTGACCTATGTGAGATACAGCAACAACGAAAAATAAAGCACCATCTCTACAGCACCGGTATACCAAACGAGGGGCTTCAATATGATCGGTTAACTATCAACAGTTAAAATGGATGGAAGAAAAAACTGACATAAGAAGACAATACAGCTGAATACTTGTTAAACGGGTAATTAATTCCAAACAATGTTAAATATGATGAAATGTTTATATTTCTTTCTTGCTTTTTTTATTTGACTTGCAAATATCAGGAAATAACTTTGATTTCTAATTTTTCATTATTTGTTAGTAATTTTGTAATTTAAATGCTTCATTTATTTCTTTATCTTGGTCTTATTGAATAAAGTTGTGTTAAAAACAGAGTCAATTTCTCAATAATGTCAGAGTTTGGGATGGTGCCAAAATTCTTAGCTAAATCCAGTTAGACAGTGTTCATAAATTTATCTTCAGCGCTTTAGTGACTTTCTTAGGGAACTTGACCAGATTTAGTAGGTAGGACTTGCCTTTCACAAAGCCATATTGTTTAGGATTAAGGGCTTTAAATTGCCAATATCATTGTATATAAGCTTCACAGTGATGCATTCCATTATTATACAAATAATACCAGCAAGGCTAATTGGCCTGAGGTTTCCTGTGTCAGTGTTAGGGCTACCTTTGTGAAGAGTACCACTTTAGCTGTCTCCCGGGACTTGGGCACATACTTAATGGACAGGATAAGACTGAATACATTTAAGAGGGATTTGGTAAGACTAGAGGGCAGCCTGGTATATTTTCTGGACCCCCTGAAACTGGTGGTTATAGTTTAAGAGTTGTCTTTTAAGTCAACGTAATTTTACGGGATGATTTTTCAGTTTCTGTCCTGGGAGTCAAATGACCTAATAAAATTCCTGATCTTGGCTGGGGTGCCTTCAGTGCGGAGTCTGCATGTCCTCCCTGTGGTCGCGTGGGTTTCCTCCGGGTGCTCCGGTTTCCTCCCACATCCTAAAGACATGTTGTAGGTGGATTGGACACTCCAAATTGGCCCTAGGTGTGAGTGTGTGCATGTGTGTGCCTTCAGTGGAAGGTTGGGCACTGGGCTGGCAACTCAACACTGTAAAACTCCACTGCCAATCATGAGCAGACAGGTGATCCGCTGTGGCGACCCCTAACCGGGAAAAGCTGAAAGAAGAAGAAGAAGTGCCTACTCGAGGTAGGAAGATGCAAAGTCCTACATGATTTAAGACATGAATTTGGAATCCTTCCCTAGAGCTTGCATCCACGGATGCTATTTTTTATGGCTAAGGGCATATAGACTCTAGCTATTACATTAAGAAGAAATAAAAAATGTTTCCATCATACAGGCCATTAACAGGGACACTGTTTTGCATTTTATTCAGCGAAAAATATTAATAAATGACAAAGCTGGAAAAAAGAAACAAAATCATGCAATTTGAATTTTACACCACTGTAGACACCGTACACTGGCTTTCTTTTATTAAGAATTTGTAATATTATCACTCTGCATGAGTGTTCTGTACTTAGAATATGTCTTAATTTTGCATGTATGTAGCTGTTCTTTAAAATTATAATGGATTCTCATTAATGAGTAGGAATTGTATCTAAAAAGGAAAGGTGTAATTCCCAGAGTTCACCTCATAAAAATGGAATTTTATGTTTTGAAAACCATAAATCAGTGTCTCCGTCCATAAAGGGGGCTTGAGGATCACCCATCTCCACAGCACAGCAGCATGGATTCCAGGGGGCCAGCATTTTGTCATTATCCTGCTTAATAGAGAATTAAAAGACTTTGAATAGGTATGATACAAGAAAATATTCTTTTGTTATGTGGTCCTTTGTTTCTTTAGCTTTTTTTTTAATTCAGATAGCCCAGTTTTAAACTTGTTTACTAGACAAGGCCTTAGAAGAAATGTGTTTACTGCAGGAATTTTCAGAGCAGTAAGTCACATTGCAGCTCCTGACCATTGCTTCCAGAACTAGACTTTGTATAGCACAGTTTCAGATTTTAATTTGATGTTTTAAATAATACTGAAAAATCTAAGGATGCATGTAGAGGTGTGACATTCCACTGGTGATAGGTCTGAAGGTGGTGATGAACTTGAGGGTCACATCTTATTTAGCACAGTTTGGCACATGTTGGTATTAGTGGAAAAGATGAAGGCAAGTTAGTAAGTCAATCTGCTGAAAGCATTTACTGTGAACACTATTCAATGGAACACTAATTGCAAGAAACAACTTATAGAAAACGTTGAGATTGCAATGTTACCCACTATCATGCAACCTTGGAGTCAGTATGTGTAAAATGTGGCATGCAGTGGCCTCTGCCACATAGGTAATGCAGGGGAAGTCCCTTCTTGCCAAAAAGATACCTCAGTTCCTTTTCACTGCAAGTGTTTTTCTGTGATTAGAATTTGACTGAACAGCATTTGAAATAAATGCGTTCCGCAGATAAACACAATTCAGATGGCAACAGCCACAAATGGGGTATTCCAAGCTAGGCATTCATATTTTAATTCCAACTGTCATTCTTTTTTCCCCAAGTAAGAAAACTGGTAATCGTGTATCTCATCCAGTGGAATGCTGCCTTACAGCAGCAAGGTATAGATCTGTGTCTGTTGGTAAACAGAGGTAGGGCTCTCAGGAACTGCCCTTGCATAGGATGCAGAACACTGTTGCTGTAGGATGTTCCCTCCTAGTATCCTCCAATGTTAGTGATAGGGAAGGATAAATGGACCAGATGGCAGAATACAAGGAGGGGAGGGGAGGGGAATGCATTCCAGAAAGAAAGAAAACATCTGCAGTGTCCACATGCTAGAAGTATCAAATATCATGAAGAATCTGTCCATCACTGTAACTTATATGCCATGGCTAGCAATATAGCAAGCTATTCAGTAAATATTTCTGAGACTGAATAAAGAATTAAGCCTAATGACCTAAAAATCTTAGGAATGATTGTACAAGAATTTCTGTTGAAGTTCTGCATGTTTAAATACAGTTACTCCATAATTTAATGTGTGCAATGATATGACCATTAATCTTTAACCACAGGTCTTCTGTAATTCAAAACAAAGTCTGCTTACAGTTCTAGAATGAGTGAACATGTGCAGTGAAAGGGCAGAAAGAAATAGAGAATCATAACTGTATTTTTTCAGGTACAAAAACATATGACGTGAGAGCACTTATGAAGCCTGTCATTTGAAATATTGACTTTTAGAACATCAAATATATATGCTCAAAATACTTGAATGTCAAAATGTCAGGTGCTTAGGCATGTTGCAGTTGCCATCAAATTATATTAACACTACATAGAATTGATCTTATGATGTTACAATATGTGCTGTTGGATGTGGTTTATTTTGCCTTTTTTTGTTTGATGTATCACTTTTCTCTCAAGTTCTTGCCTTACAAGTACTCATGTCAGATAACTGATTAGTAAACCAACATCTAAATAAACAGATGAAGTGGTGAAGCCATCTGCTAGGTGAACTACACTGACTGAGCATATGCAAAGAATCATGCATGCATGCTCACCTGTCACTTGTTGTATGACCATGAATGTAACCACAGCTTGTGTCATTCACTAGCATGTACTATGAAGAACTTATAAGTTAAGGTTTTACCTGCTTGGATGAGCACAGTTAAGCATGCACCATGGCACAGAGTGAGTAACTCATATTTTACCCAAGTTGAGGGATGTTAATTGGTTCCGAACCTACAGCCAGAGTGATACGTTTAGAGGACCCTTTTTGGGTCAGAGGTTATGGTGTCACAGTCCACATCAATACTGCTGACATCTGAGGTGCTCTATAAATACATACTACTGCCACTGCTTATGTCTAGCATCTGCTGCACCCAAAGAAGCTGTACAGTGAACTACTGCACACAACAGTTATAACCACTGGTTTTAGCAACTTAGTCACCCTGCAGTGTTTTCCCATGCAACACAGCCTACAGTAAGTAAAACTTGACACACACACACACACACACACACACACACACACACACACACACACACACACACACACACACACACACACACACACACACATACACACACACACCTTTTCATGTCCTCATGATAACACATTGTCACCATCTAGACTAATGACATACAGTAGGAAGCCTTGAGACACTGGATCCAACCCAGTTTGGTTTCATCAAGGGCAGGTCATGCCTACTCAACCTGGTGGACTTTTTTGAGAAGATTGTAGAACAGAGCATGTGTTGTAACATTAAGAAGCATTTAAAAGTGAGGGCATGTGCATATAAATAGAGAGCACATGCAGGCAGCAGTGTCATTTTGAGAGAACAGCCAGAGTGTTAACATGTATGAGTGCAGTAGTCAGTCTGTTTATAAATTTATTTATGTTTAAGTTACTAAGTCTCAGTCCTGATGTGTTTGTATATAATAAAGCTGCTTGAAAAGAACCCACAAATGTTTGTCTGTTCTATCCTGACCGGACGAGCGACAAAGGTCATCAAACAATATACAAGGGCAAAATGATTCATACTGCCTACATTGACCTGGCAAGGCATTGTTGACAATGTGGTGTTATCCCTTATGTCACCTAGTAAATAACCAGCTGTCTCACACAAAAGGACCCAGGAAGTTAGAGTTGGTGAGTCCAGTTCTACAAAGAGGTCAGCCAAAAGTGGAGTCCCTCAGGGATTGGCCTTGGGACCACTACTTTTTGGCATCTGCTTCTCTGAAGTTAAGACAAATATCAAGGGCCTCTGGCTGACCAAATTTGTAGATGATTGCAAGTTAGGAGCAGTTATAGAATCCCATGCTGATACTAATGTTTTCCAGGAAGGGCTAGCACATGCAAATAACTTGTGTAAGAGCCATGGACTAAACTAAATGCCAAGAAATGCATAATAGTAACCTTTGGGAAATCATACACCCCTAAGAGTCTATCCAGTAGTCAGGAACTTGAAGACAAATGTAGGCAGTAATCTGCCTTTGAATACCATGTGTCTACAGTAGGCAGAGGAATCATTCTATGTTGTTTAACTTATAAACAAAACTATGGAATCTAGGTCCAAGGAGGTTATTGTTCCACTGTGCTCAGCATTCATTAGACTTATCACTGAGTACAATGACCCCTTTGGCATGTATTTATCCAGTCACATCCAAAACTGGAATGTCCACAGAGGTTCCTAACTAAAAGAATGCAGGGCATAAGAGATAAGTCCATTGCTTACTGCATCAAAGCCCTATCCCCATATTTTGTCTCTTACAGGCTGTTCAGTGGAGAACTAAACCAGGGATACAAGGCATTGTCAGACCCCACCCTGATGGACTTTCTGCATATCTGCAAAACAATCAGCACCAGAATTACCCATTCTAAAGAGTTAAACCTCACCTGGGGCATAAATAGGACCTACTGGAGAGATAGGTATGTAGCCCAGAAACTGCCCTTTCTCTGGAACAGGCTCCCCATCCATGTGTAGCAGAGTTCTTCCTAACCCAATTCAAGTGTAATTTGGACAACTGGATGGGGAACAGGAAATGCATCCATGGTTTGGCAGTCATGTCTTTAATGGAAACAGGCAGTCTGTAAATGGTTCATGTCCCAGGCTCCTGTTTGTAAATGTTTCATTTCCAAAGCCCCAAGGGTACCAAAACTTGTCAGACATTTAGGATGCATGGCTAGGCTTAAAAAAGCCCTTGTGGTCATTAGCCTATCTACAGACCTATGAGCCAATGTAGTGCACAAATATCACAATTACTGCCCACTCTTAATATAAGCCAATCATAATGTCATCATGTTGTAATCATGGCACACATATTCACTCTTCAAAAGGCAGATGTAACAGTTAAAAATTCATCAACTATTATAGTTATTCATGTATACATTAATAAATGACTAACCACAAACGTTTGAAATTGCACTCCTTTCCCTTGGTTTTGGTAACCTACTGCCACCAGCGTCCAATCAGGTAGATAATGAGCACAATTCAGGCCACTCTTAAAATAGGTGAACTGTCATATAATCGATACTTGTGGTAAAACAGCCACCTATCGCAGAACAGAATCCCACAGTAAATAATTCACCAATTGTGGTAGCTACTCTCATATACACAATAAACAGTTGCACACAAGCTTTTGAAATGGTGTGGTACAAGTCTTTATTTTATTATAATTAGAGAGGACACTTTGAAAATTAAATATTCATGCAGATAAACAACTGCAAAGACAGTACAAAACAAAAGATTTAAACAGACATATGTGAGCCAAAATGCTAGCTATTAGCGATTTGGTCCTGCTACTACTACTGGTTGAAAAATTATTGCAATCTGTCAACTCTGGTCTCTGTCCTAAGGGTGAAGTACATTGTTTTGAGGTAAGGTAAAATAAGCAGAACTCAACTTGTTTGCACTTTGAAATTAGAAAAGGTATAGAACTTGCAAAATATTCAGATATACCCTTAAATGAATCAATATTAGAAACAATTCAGCTAATACAACTGTTCAGATAATTTATCCTTTTCAAAAGTTCAGATTTCTACAGTTCCTGTTTGATCTAGACTTCAAATCTAAGCATCCTGTTTGCGCAATCACTTCACTACATAAGAAACTGCAGCTTATTTAGGGCAATAGCCTTGTAAAGGAAGTTGCAGTCTTAGGAAAAAAAAACTCTCTCTCTCTCTCTCTCTCTCTCCTACATGTATCTATATGAAACCAATTTAAAAAACTCTTTCAAATGCTACAGAAAGTGGCAAAATAGTGGCATGAATACATTTAGTGATATCTGTCAATTTATCCTATGCTAACTGGGATGGAACACTGATCTGGATGAACATTCTGAGGTTCAGCCCTGGAAGGTAAGAAGCACAGCACAGACGGCATTTCCAGCAAAGCTGGCATTCTTGAATTTGAGTGACAAATGCAGATCAGTTCAGGAACTGAATATTATAATCTTGTTTAAGTTATATACAGAATCATGAGGTATAAAGCAAACTGAACAAATATAGTGTAGCATATTATGTGGGATACTAAACCCTAGTAGCCATGCTGATCTGTACTTCAGCAACTGATCTCTTTATATTATGGCTCTGGATGATCGAGCATCTGGGAAACTGCAACAGTAATATCGTTTTGAATGGTTGGTTCATGTTGTGAATAACCCTTTACTTACAACGGAGTTCTGTTCCACTCCCACTGTGCAAGAGGATGCTGCTGAGATGGAAGCCTTTAATATTTTGCTTAAGGAGCTGGAGAATATTCTTTGTAAACTGAAAAGAGCATAGTGGCAGCGTCTACACTTTGAGGTGTGCCTTCACTACAAAGTTGTATCTAGAGGACTTAGAGTTTTGCGGATGCCCACTTATGGGGACACTTTCCCTAAGTTACTGAGTAAGTGGCAAAGTCTCAATTTGGAACTGAGTTTTAATTATTTGCGTCTAATAAACGATTTCTTTGCACCTATGGAGCAGGAACTTGTTGAAACTGCTACTAGGTTGCAAGAGACCTTGTCTGTTAGATTTAATGGTGAACCATATGTGGACAAAATTGAGAATCTTTTTGTAAATCTTGCTTCCTATGATGAGCGTTTGTCTCTCCTGAAGAAGAAGAAACTCAAGAGAGATATGAAGGACTTTGGAGATGGCCATATTTTTGTTTGGCCATGTTCTGCTACTAGACAAGTAATTGTGAACAAAGATAATCTACGGTATAGTACTGATTCAGTCAGAGAAGTGACTGATACAGTTGAAGTTGTTGCAACAGAAAAGATGGGAGATCAACCGGAGCTGGGGTATTCTGGAGAAGCAGGAGCTCCTAATCATGAAGGGGCAGTAATGACTGGTAGCAGTAATATACAAGTTCATACCACTGATGGACAAGGAGGGGCTAGACCCAAACAAACCATGAATGGGTCCTTTCTTTCTGCAACGTCTTCTTTTTTGCCATCTGTGCTTCTGAATTTACCAGTTCCCTTCAAGCTGCCGATGAACCAATCAGTGAAGCGATATGTGAGCAGAGGACGCAAATGGCGGAGGCCATCCTTCGAGCAGAAGGGGAGGGAGCTCGGCAGAAGCAACGAAAATGCTGATAGTGAATATTTCTTTGACTATTTTAACAGAGGCTCAACAACATGTACTTGAACGAGGACTCTCGATCGTACCAGCAAGATCAGCACAGGTCAGTGATGTGCTAATAGACTTATGCATATTTGCCAGGGATGTTGCACTTAAAACTTTATTTCCTGGGAATTCTCAACCCTTTGATGGGGGTTTGAGGAAGCCCAGCTCTTTCAATCCCCAGCTTCCACCTGTACTTGAGATCTTTGTTAAGGTCTGTGAAAAAGATATTTATGGTGCTTTGACGTGTCCAGGTGGTAGAAAGTTTTATAACTTTACTGAAGGAGATTATTTGGCTTTAGAACAGCTTAAACAGAATTTGAATATTTCTATACGTCCTGCCAATAAGGACGGGGTGATTGTAATAATGGATACTATTGAATACTTATCTAGTATGAAGGAACTTTTGAGTCAACAGGATAACTATTTATCCATTACTAGATATGAGATTAATGGTTTTATCAGCAATATACATGTTCAATTGCATGAGTTTTTGATGTCAGATATAATAACTAAGGAAATGTATGACTTCATGATGGTTGAACATCCATTGATTCCATCATTCAATGGCCTACCAAAGATACATAAGGCCAGGTCTAACCCACCCATGAGAATGACTGTGGCCGGCAAAGGATGGGCCACTAAGCCCCTCTCAATGTTTGCTGAACACAAACTAAAACCTTATTTAATAAAGGTGCAGGTGGTCTTGAGAGACACATAAGATTTTCTAGTATGTTTTGGTGAATGTACTCATGGACTGGACTTGAATGATGGGACTTATATACTAGTAACATTAGATATTAATACATTATTTACAATTATACCAATTTTGTCTGGGGTTGACTCGATTAAAAGTTTTTTAAATAGAGTTATTGCTTTAACACATCACTGGATTGAGCTTATTTGTGCTTTACTTAACCTAATATTGAGATACAATGTGTTTACATTTGATGGTACTTATTATTTGCAGGCACAGGGTATTGCCATGGGCACACCCTGTGCCAATAGTTATGCAAATTTAGTACTAGTGGATTGGGAGTCCAATGTGATTTTTTTCTGAACACTTTTATAGATCACATTTGATTTTATATAAGCGCTTTGCAGATAACATTTTTATTTTGTGGAGGGGTACAGATGTTTTGCTACAGGATTTTGTCAATTATTTAGAGGTCAGTAGTACATGCTTTAGATTCTCTATGCATACTTCCAAATCCAGCATAGATTTTCTTGATACAACCATTTCCATTAATGTCACTGGAAGGGTTGATTATTTAATGTATAGGAAGGAATGCATGAAGAATAACTTGCTTGATAGGACAAGTATGCACCCTAAGAGGGTTTTTGGAAATGTTATGAAAGGACAATTCCTGCATACATCTAGGTTGCACACACAGGAGGATGATTATGTATGGGCTAGGGATAGATTGGCAAATGAATTATCAGACAGGGGATATCGTAAAAGGGAAATAGTGCAGAGAGTAGAGGAGGTGGATAGTCTAAGGGATACAATGGGTATTCCCTTTTTGAATAGGGACGCGACGTCATCACGTCCTAAAGTGAATAATGGACCTACATCTAGTTTTTGTTTTAATTACAGTAGTAATATTAATTTAGTTTGTGATACTGTCAAACAGAATTGGGCTATACTGCGTTCTGATGACACCATCTCCAAGGCAGTAGGTGATGCCCCTAGATTTGTATACAAAAATAATCTGACTCTGAAAAGGGAACTGTGTTATAGACCATTTAGGAACTCTTATAGTGTACCCTTGAGGTTTGGGACATTTCCATGTAGGTCTTGCAAAGCCTGTAAATATATGTCCCGAAACAATACATTTGTACATCCTATAACTGGTAAGGACTATGTTTTTAAGGTACATGCCGACTGCAAGAAAGCTAATTTAGTACCTTGCTACTTGTAATGACTGTGAGTCATACTATGGTAAAACTAATCAGAAATTGAAAGATCGTGTCCTGCAGCATGTAGGGGACATAAGGAGAATGAGTTGTTTAAGTGCCCTCTTTAAAAATGTTAAAGATCATAGTGGACATTCTTTTAAGTTCACCGTGATAGAGGTTATACCAGAGACTGCCAGAGGTGGGGACAGAGTTAACAGAACAGAATGTGTGGTGATGAGGTGGATTGCCACATTACAGGCACATAGAACACCAGGCTTAAATTACAATGTTCCTTTAAAGCCAGCATTGAAATCAAGGCCATTAGATCATTAATTGGCCCAGCTGTTTGATAGGGCAATTTCTTTTTGAATGTGCTTTTTAAATGTACTTGTTGGTTTGTGTATACTGAGGATCTGATGAAGCATTTTTATGTGAAAGCACTTATCCTGATTTTTATTAAATGCAGTCGTATTTAGTCTTCTTGAATTTTTATGCTGCTTGCCGTGGTGGTTGTACTGTGCTTTGCTGTTTTCTTTATATATTTATTTGGCACAGTTAGACCTTTAGTCATTGGTGTTGGTTTGGTCTACATCTTTATTGAAGTATACCAGATTTTGCCTTCCATTTGGTAAACAGCTTTCTTATTGTATAACTAGCATCATACAAAAGATAGTAAGAAAACAGATTATAAGGCTGATTCAAATGAACACTGACCTACTTAACTCAAGCACATTAACCCATATTTGTTCTTTCTTTAGTATTAGTGACTACGATTTATTTTATTTTATTTGTATCATCAACACATGAATACGTGTTCTGTGATCCAGAAATATGTATCTTAAGTATGAAGTTGTTGTTGATATATGTTTTTACAGTCCCTGAACTGTTTTTTTTTACTTTTTTGGTTCTATACATTTATAGGTAAGTATCAGGGTGGTTGCCTTTTTAAGCCTATCCAAACATCAGAGGTGAGAATCAAAACCTGTACCTTGTGTTTGTGATGTAAATGTCTTAACCATTACGCCAACCCCCAATCCCAGTTATATGCATACTTAAAATACATAATCCTGGACCCCAATTTTAAACCCAAACCCTATTGCCTGCAATAAAGACAATATATCAGAACCATAAGATGACTCACAAAAATGGGATAGGAAATGCATTTGCATTTTCTCATGAGTAATGCTATTTCTTTACAAAAAGTGTTTCTGTCAATGTTTGCTTTATAAAACTTCAAACTTCTTGAAAAAGTCGTATTCCAAATAAAATTAAAAGCAAATGACAATATAAAATCACACTTTTTAATTAAACAAAATAAAAAACAACCGGTAAGCGCTTTCATTCATATAGAACTTCTTCAGACCTGACAATGTTTACTTTATTTTGTAGACTTATTTGGGAATGGCAATAACATTTGAACTCTCATTCTTTGTTGGTTCTCTGCCTGTAGGGTACCAAGTTGATACCTATTCTGTAGCTTAATAAAGAGATTTTAGTAATTACCTTTAATAGTTCATTAACAGCTACAGAAGTGTTTTTTTTTAAGCAAAGAAGATTTCCAGCACTTTGAAGATATACCTATGAATTCCTTAGTGTTTGTCTAATTCATTTTTATTGTAGCACTGTTAATACATATTAGAAAATGGTCTTTCAAAATCCTGAAATGCGTCTAGTAGATTGATTTTTATTTATTCCTGATGACTACTCATGTTTCAAATCAGACTTTATTCATTATTAATAGGCACAATTTTTTGGATTTTAGCCACGCAGGTTTCAGTACTTAAAAGACTACTGTCCAATTAGAAAATGTTCCTCTGTGGGTATCAGTGCTGCTGCCATACCTCTCATCTGTACATATTTTCGCAAAATGTCCAGATTTTTGCCTTATATTTTTTGTCCGTTTTTCATAAAATTGTGGTTTTCTGACAAATTAGTGGCAAATCATTAAAGACTGAAGTTAAAAATAATGACAGACATTTGAGTTTCAGACTTCATAATGTTAAGAAAATTAATGGTAATGTAAAACCAGTTTTCTATCAATTTTCTAAGTTTGTAAGAACAATATTTAAAAATTGTCCCTATGTTTGGGCCTTTATCCGACTTTTATTTATGGCTTTGTCCAGATTTCTTGCTCTAACAGGTGGAAAGGTGTGGCTGCTGCCCAGTCTGATTCTCCTTCCATAACACCATTCCCTGCCAAATAGCCTTAGGGCTGGAGACCCTGGACTGGAGGAGTCAAACCTGGTGAAATCACATGACACCATGGTATTGGGGACAGTAAGTGAAAAAAATCCATCTCAGACTACTAGTGGCAAAGATAACAACAGCAGCAAAAAAAAAAAAAATCATAGGTGATCATAATCTTTGGCAACTACTGATTTTTTTTCCTTTCTTTCTTTCTTTCTTTCTTTCTTTCTTTCTTTCTTTCTTTCTTTCTTTCTTTCTTTCTTTCTCTTTCTTTCTTTCTTTTCTTCTTATGTTAGATGTATACTGATCTACCTGTTGGCCTGATAGCACCATTCAGTGCCAGCTGTGCTGAACATAGAATGAATGTTTACCTCTATACCCCCATGATACAAAACTGGAGTGCAAACCGGTATACCTCAGACTCTGTTATTATGGAGTGCACTTCTGTGGACTTACCCAGGAGGTGCTTCTGAAGCAGAACTTAGTTGTCCTTACCCCCCCCCCACCCACAATAGATAAACCAACATCAGATGCTAAGCCTGATTCTCTTCTGGCTGCCTGACTCCTCCAGTGTCTGAGATACTTCTCAAGCCTAGGTCATTTAGGCTGCAGTCAGGCATTTTTCTTATCATGATACCAGCAGGCCTACCTTTTGTAGCTCAGTGTTGGAGTGCCATCTCTCTCAGTCTTTTTGGGCTTATGATTACACCTGCCTATATTCTGAAGTTCTTTTAAATTATGTTCTGTCTTTGGTATTGCCGTCTTATTTATTTATTAATTTTTTGTTCATAATTTCTGTGTGTATACTCATTTCTTATGGCTACCAAGGAAGGGAAGGCAGATTACTACAAGTCACTGTGGAATTTCCTTCTGCTAATCCTTAGATCTAAATTGTCTTTAAACTGAACAAATTAGTTTCTTGATGGACACACATCAGTAATTGAGTCCATAATATTACTATAGTCTGAGTCAAGCACCAGTTACAACAACATTATATCCATGTTATGTTATACTACATCTTATTTCAGGTATGTATAGTCCTAAAAGTGACTGTGTATGCAGATCCTTCGGTACTGCACAAGTCATATACAGGTTACGTCTATGTAATGTAAAGTATATTCTGTAGAGATTAAATCTCTTTATATGAATAAGCTTCCAAACTTGGAATTCATCTAGTGAATTTCCACTAAATGAGCACAACCATTTTGTTTCATACTTAAACAGAGACACACACTCACTCATTCAGACACACTCACACAAAAACTTTATTTTCAAAAATATGTATTAGAAATAATACTATAATAGTAATAATTACTAATACATTAAAATAATAATATAATAAGACATGTAAAGATCACACAGAATCCAGAAGTCCCTTTAACTTATGGATCTTAAAATATACCTGTCATTTTCAGTGCTTTTATCTTAACTAACAATGTTTGATCTTGTAAAGTCAGTCTGTTGGTTTGTTTATGCATGTAAATATGCATTTACTTATTTATTTTTGTTTGTTTACTGAGGTAGAGCTTTGATCACTTCTGACCAATTGCAGGTCAGGCTGGGTTGTAGAATACAATTTAACAGCAAACAAGAAATAAGTAGGAAATTGATGCAAATATACTGAGTATCAGTAAAGACAACGTTCATCATCTTCTTTCAGCTGTTCCCATTAGGGGTCACCACAGCGGATCATCTGTTTCCATTTCTTCCTGTCCTCTGCATCTTGCTCTGTCACACCAACCACCTGCATGTCCTCTCTCACCATATCCATAAGCCTTATCTTAGGCCTTCCTCTTTTCCTGTTACCTGATAGCTTCATCCTTAGCATCTTTTTCCCAATATACTCAGTATCCCTCCTCAGCACATGTCCAAACCAACGTAATCTTGCCTCTCTGACTTTGTCCCCAAACCTTCCAACCTGGGCTGACCCTCTAATATACTTATTCCTAATCCTGTCCACCCTCGTCACACCCAGTGCAAATCTTAACATCTTTAACTCTGCCACATCCAGCTCAAACTCCTGCCTTTTTGTCAGTGCCACTGTCTCCAACCCATATAACATAGCTGGTCTCACTACCCTCTTGTAGACCTTCCCTTTCACTTTTACTGGTACTCGTCTGTCATAAATCACTCCTGACACTCTTCTCCACCCACTCCATCCTGTCTGTACTCCCTTCTTCACCTCTCTTCCACACTCACCATTACTCTGAACTATTGATCCCAAGTATTTAAACTCATCCACCTTCGCCACCTCTACTTCCTGCATCCTCACCATTCCTCTATCCTCCCTCTCATTCACACACATATATTCTGTCTTAGTCCTGCTGACCTTCATTCCTCTTCTCTCTAGAGCATATCTCCATCTCTCCAGGGTCTCCTCCACCTGTTCCCTACTCTCACTACAGATCACAATGTCATCTGCAAACACCATAGTCCACAGGGACTCCTGTCTGATCTCGTCTGTCAACATAGTACAAAAATGCATAGAAGATAAAAAAATTGCTCTAAAGCTAAACACATACATAGATCAACAATGCTAAAAATTTGAAAAAACAAAGTAATACACCCGTAGGAGTGAACGCCACACACCAAGTATAAATAAAGCTGATAACCACAAAAATAAACAGTTTCTTGATGTGTGCAACCATGCAAGTGGAAATAAAACCCGGACTTAAATCCTTCTATTATAAAACAAATTTAATACATGCACTGGTTAGCGCTTTCACGATAGCTTCTTCAGACCATCAAGCACATTACTAAACACACAGCCTTAAATACTAATTACAATTATGACGTAACTCCATTACTATTAAAATACGTTAAACTTTGAATAACAAAAAACGCTTGCTGATAAATGTTGCGTAAAATCATCAAACATAGATCATGAATATTAAAACACACATGAATGTAAAGTTTAAATGTAATATATATATATAACTAAATAGACTATTAATTCTAAAACATCTAAATATAATCAAATATTCAGCGAGCTTTCAAAACTGGTTTAAGAGAAGCTCTTTCATTGAGACCATGGTTTCTATCCGCTCTGAGTTTTAAAATCCATTTCATTTCTCTCTTTTCTGTGTTATTCCTGATATTACCTTGTCTAATTATTTAGTGGTGAAAGGTGATGAGGTATCCTGTTGCAGGAGTTTGAACAGCAGAGATCCAAGAAGCAGGTCTGCTGTCTGTTTCAGTGGTAGCCATTTCTCCTTTGGTGAGACAGGAAGTGATACTCTATATGTTACTGGCAGCCACTTCTTTTTTTGGCGAGAGAAGCAGTGGTGTTCTATCTTACTGGCAGACATTTCTCCTTTTCATGATAGAGGCAGTGGCACTCAATGTTATTGGTAGACATTTTTCTTTTCGGTGACAGAGACAGGAGGTAGTCTCTTTATTGGTAGCCATTTCTCCTTTTGGTGAGGGAGGCAGAGGTGTACTATGTTACTTACATTTATTCTCAACTCAGTCTTAGTGTCCACAGATGGTAAATTTGGACCTTTCAAATTCAAAGGAGCAACCATTAAGGTTGATCAAAGTCATCAGCTTACATGTAACAGTAATAAATTAGTAAGACCCTTATGAAACCTTCATGTAGTAAGATATCGAAGGCATTGGTTAGATTTATATTCATATTCATATGATTAAACCACCTTAAATGATTTTGCCACTATACACTACAAATACTTTTACTAACTTAAAATAGTTGCAATTTACACGATCTGTCTTTGTATCCAGTCTCTTTTGCTTTCTTTATTTCTGTGGCTGAATAAACAGAATTGATTAAATAGTATTCTTACTTATGAGAATATACAAACAGAATTATTAAAAATTTAATACACTGGGTTTATTTTCTTGTATACCTCTATAATATGTATTTGTGTTGTATATCTACTTCAATTTGTATTATGTAAAAACTTTCTTGACTTTCAAAGTTAAGCTGATGTTATGTAAACATTTCTGTAATTGTATGGAGCTTTTCTCCCTGGGCCTCCACTGAAAATGGGTCTTTGGGGCCAGTGGACTTTCCCAGTCAACAAATGTCAATAAATAAATAATAAACAAATAAATTTAACTAAAAAACACAACAGACAAACAATAGTCTAAATGTTATTTTCATTCTCATAAAAAAGTGCCAGAGTGGTAAAGGTAGCTTTCCCCACCAGAAACCCATGTTGAAACATATTCAAAATGCTCCCTCTAACTGAAATGACCCATTGTACTTCACAATGTCTTTGAAACAAAACTCAAAGTACTTTATCGGTAGGTTAGGTGAATGTGGTGAGTAGTTTTGAGGGAGATACCTGGGAACACTTTTGTAAAAAGACATCCCATTGGCTAATTTCAGATGGTATATTACCATTTCTTAGGAATGTATTGAAAGTCTCTGTCAAAGGATATTCAAGGGACTCTGATTCTATAGATGATAAATTCTTTTATGTCAAGAGGTACAATACTGCATGAATTCTTTAGTCTCAATAGAGTTTTATGCACCATTGGCCTTGTCTAAACAGGACATAAACCTGGATCCAAGCCACACAGTACATCAGTCAGAGGGTCAGTTGAAATAGGCATTCCTGATATAAGACTCTCATTAAAGCACACCAGCATGTCTAAAGGAATTCTTAGAGTGATGCCATTGAATCCCAAATGATATATGATACTGTTTGTTTGTCTCATTGAGTTTTCGTGTTGAGATAAAGTCTTCTTTATCTCAGGCAATGATGTTGTCTATGCCCATATCTAGATATGTAACATGGGATAGTTTGTTTAATTCTCCTTGGTAGAAAATTTCCCTCATGGTATTTGCGGTGGTAGGGTGAATTTAAATACCCTAAGAATACTTTTTTATTAACATAGCTATCATCCTGTGCTGTAATATGGAGTGGGGGGCACTTGCGCTGGCTCTTATTCTTCAATGTATTTGTTTAGCTCAGGGGTTAGGCAAACATATAATAAAGACAAGCCCAGGATTAGCATAATTCCTTTGATGCATAAGGAGCTGATCATTCTGATAAAAAACGAAGAACAATTTTTTTCTATTACTAGCTATAGCCAGCTAATCAATGTTAGGATAATAAAATTCACTAGCTAATATAGATGCTGTAATAGTTAGTTAAACATTCCATTACTCTAATGTTGCTCTGAAGTTAAACTGGGTGACCAATAACATGAGCTAAGCATTAACTGCATTTTTTGTAAAGCAATAAATGTACTAGCCAGACATCTGACCATTTCTAGGTAAGGCCTGTGAGAATACCAATGTCTATTGTCAGAACCATAGCTTGCTTTTCTGACACCCTGTGCCACTCTCCAGTCTGACCCCCCCCCCCCACCACCACCACCCACCAATTCAGTGTTGAGGAGGAAAAAACAATGTTTTGCTCAAAAATGAGTCGAAAAAAAACCCAAACATTTAAACTGTAAAAAGTTACTTCCTACAAATATGACAATCAGCTTGCTATGCTCTAAATACCATACACAATGCGATGAAGCAATACAGTCCCGAACATGAATTCAGTGCTGGCATTGATTTCTGAATGCCACAACTGCCTCTGAGAACCACAGAGCACTGAAGCACTGCAGCTCTGACCACAAATGCAGTACCCCCGTTCATTTCTTTATGCCAGTACTGCATTACTGTGATCGTGGCCCTCTAACACCATGCTGCCGGGATGGCTGCCCCCTTCAGCACACCCCAGCTGCACCTATGTCTACTATGAAACAGGGGCAAGTAAATCAGACAGCGTTATCACAGTGAATAAGTACACAAACAGAACACATTTTGCTACTAGCAAAATATGCATGTGGCCAAAGGACCATGGAAAGGACTACAAGACTCTCCTGAAGGTATAAATGGCAAAAAGTAAAGACATAAAAGTAATACTGAAAGAAGTCAGATTTAGCAAGCAGAAATGAGCAAGGTACAAGGACAGTAAAAGCAGCTTCCTGGCTAAGGTGCCGATTTGGAGGAAATTACAGGGATGCATGAAGACAGAGTTAGTCAGAGAGGTTTTTTTGTTTTTGTTTTGTTAGAACATAAGGGTAAATAAGACGTATTTAGAGAATCACTACAGAAGATTTGTTAAAATAGTTTGGATATGTGCATCTTGACAGGAACACAATTTTATATGTCTGCACTATGCAGTTGACAGACCTGCATCACATTTAGTTTTACAGGTAGAAACAAAGAACAGAGATACTTTAGTTGATATGGTATTTCAGGAAAAGTCTGTAAGAGTAAAGTGGTAGGAGACAGAAGGTCTGGTAATTTGACACCAACAAAGTTTCCATGTGAAAAATTTGCAGATTTGAACACAGTTTCCATTCATGACTTAGAACAGGGATGCTTAAAACAGTGCAGAATGGTAAAATCAGAGTCCCATTTGGTAACATGTAGACTTTTGGAAGATCACCCAAACAGGATGCCTAAAGATGAGTTAGAGAAAGGGAATCTGCAGTTTAAACTAACCTCGTGTATGGATACAAAGGACATCTTCTAACTGAAACCAGCTGAAGACATTGCCATTGTGCTCACAAAACGATGCTATCAGGTTAGAGATTATTTTAAGGTACCTAAAACAACAGACATTGGTAAATGGGGGTGATCCTAGACTTAGTACACTCTACTAATTAAATTTGGAAGAAGCTCCTGCGTCTAAGAAAAGACAAGAAAGTATATTGTGTTTTACTTGTGTGTTTATTAGAAGGCATTTGTAGGAGCAATGTATGAAGGGTTTGCTTGTGTTCTGAAGGAATGCACCACATTTTTGATGAAAGTAACAGGACTTTAGCTTCTGATTACAGAGAGTGGAAGAAAGAAAGCATCCTAGTGGCATCTGCATACTGTGTAGTGACAATGGAGAAGGATATCTTTTTGATGCTTGGGTGCTTCTATGGGCTAGGCTTGTAAAGCATCCAGGGCCATTAGCCTAGTACACACCTATGAACCTATGAATCTGACTTGAAAAACCATACTGAATCTCTATATTATCTCTGAGGGTTTGTACTTGATGGAGGTTTTTTTTGTGGAATAATTAGGTCAAATGCCTTATCTGGTCACTATATATGGAGAAAATGAGAAGACTGCCATCCAGTACATCTTAACATAAGGTATACAGCATATGTTGTGTGCTTTAGAGAGCTAACATGTCAATGTGTATCAGATATAATACATGCAAATCTCTGGGAAGAGAGCAATCATTAAGTTAAGAGATACAACATTCACATCCTATTCAAGATCACAAGTTAATAAGACGAGTCAGGAACATCCTAATACTGCTGTAGCACACGTGGCAATGGCAGTGAAGACAAGATCATGAAGGGTAACTTTCTTCACTTCTACTTCACTTTAAATGCTGCTTGTGCTTCCAGAAAACATGTCAATAAATATGGGCTCCTTCACTGCCATTAACAATGCCCTCATTTTTTCTATACCTTTGTCTGTAGCTCATTCTCAAACACTATCACAGTCTATTATGAGCCATGCATGTTGCTGCCAGGAATGTTATTTCCTGGAACTGGAAGTCCTCTAGTCCTACAAAAGCAAAATTATACATTACCACTATAGGCACAAGCTGAAAGAATCAAATATCTGCAGTTGCCTACAGAAATAACCACCATCAGTACTAAAGACATTGGTACTAAATTATCAAATCTTTTGAACTTGAAGGATTTAACATTAAAATGCACTATAGCTTTTCATATAAGCTTAACTTTATAGCAGTCCTAATGTTACACTGTAGCAGGACATTTTCTTATCTTCTGACCATAACTCTAATATGCAGTTCAAAATAGAATATTATGGACAAAGTTGCCCCTGAGATAATACATCCTCAGCACTAAAGTCACCGTAATCCCATGTAGCAGTAAAACAGCAGGAACAGCAATCTGAAGACTAGGCATGAGAAGAATCATTAATTGTGAACTCAGATTGTTATCATGATAGTAACCTGAACACCCTAAAGTCTACATGAAAACAATGAAAGAAACAGAAATGTGTGTGTGTGTGTGTGTGTGTGTGTGTGTGTGTGTGTGTGTGTGTGTGTGTGTGTGTGTGTGTGTGTGTGTGTGTGTGTGTGTGTGTGTGTGTGTGTGTGTGTATATGTATGTTCATAGTTACTATCTCAAATGGCTCACCTAATGTGTCAGACACTGTTGTCTAACGTCAATATTCTATGCCTCTGCATGTCAGCATTATGACACTTCAGTGTGCATCTGCTGGATAATATTTTAATCATTTATATAGCTGTCCGGCTAACATATATATATATATATATATATATATATATATATATATATGGGTTCCCTTCAGAATATCAAAGTCCTGAAATCTCAAAATTCATATGGTTAAGACCATATGATCAAAGCTTTAGAATTTCAAAATTCTGAATGGAACTCTGCATACAGCGCGGAATGGGAGATTTCTCTTTTCCTCATTGTAGTGCGATCTCGGACTTGGTATATTTAAGTAGTGGGGGTGTGGGGTGTGCAGAGGGGCAACATTTAAATTGTTTTTTGGGGAGTTATTTCGGCATTTCAATATTGCAAAACATCAGTCATATGATCTCAATTATACGACATTCGATGTTTCGGAATTTCGAGATTCTGAAGTGAATCCCTATATATATATATATATATATATATATATATACAAATATATATATATATATATATATATATATATATATATATATATATAATGTATGTATGTATAGGATCACTACTTCTTCTTCTTTCGGCTGCTCCCGTTAGGGGTCGCCACAGCGGATCAACTGTTTCCATTTCATCCTGTCCTCTGCATCTTGCTCTGTCACACCAACCACCTGCATGTCCTCTCTCACCACATCCATAAACCTTATCTTAGGCCTTCCTCTTTTCCTGTTACCTGGCAGCTTCATCCTTAGCATCTTTTTCCCAATATAATCTGCATCCCTCCTCAGCACATGTTCAAACCAACATAATCTTGCCTCTCTGGCTTTGTCTCCAAACCTTCCAACCTGGGCTGACCCTCTAATATACTTATTCCTAATCCTGTCCATCCTCATCACACCCAGTGCAAATATTAACATCTTCAACTCTGCCACATCAAGCTCTGACTCCTGCCTTTTTGTCAATGCCACTGTCTCCAACTCATATAACATAGCCGGTCTCACTACCCTCTTGTAAACCTTCCCTTTCACTCTTACTGGCACTCGTCTGTCACAAATCACTCCTGACACTCTTCTACACCCATTCTATCCTGCCTGTACTCTCTTCTTCACCTCTCTTCCATACTCACCATTACTCTGAACTGTTGATCCCAAGTATTTAAATTCATCCACCTTCACCATCTCTACTCCCTGCATCCTCACCATTCCGCTATCCTCCCGCTGACTCACAAACATATATTCTGTCTTAGTCCTGCTGACCTTCATTCCTCTTCAGGGTCTCCTCCACCTGTTCCCTACTCTCATTACAGATCACAATGTCATTTGCAAACATCATAGTCCATGGGGACTCCTGTCTGATCTCGTCTGTCAACCTGTCCATCACCATTGCAAATAAGAAAGGGCTCAGAGCTGATCCTTGATGTAATCCTACCTCCACCTTAAATGCATCCGTCACTCCCACCGCAGACCTCACCGCTGTCACACTACCCTCGTACATATCCTGTACCACTCTTTCATACTTCTCTGACATTCCCAACTTCCTCATACAATACCACAACTCCTCTCTAGGCACCCTGTCATATGCTTACTCTAAGTCCACAAAGACACAATGCAACTCCTTCTGACCTTCTCTGTACACTCTCAGAGCAAACATCGCATCTGTAGTGCTCTTTTCTGGCACAAAACCATACTGCTGATCACTAATCATCACGCCCCTTCTTAACCTAGCTTCCACTACTCTTTCCCATAACTTCATGCTGTGACTGATCAATTTAATCCCTCTGTAGTTACTACAGCTCTGCACATCACCCTTATTCTTAAAAATCGGTACCAAAACACTTTTTCTCCATTCCTCAGACATTCTCTCACTTTCCAAGATTTCATTAAACAATTTAGTTAAAAACTCTACTGCCATTTCACCTAAACACCTCCATGCTTCCCCAGGTATGTCATCTGGACCAACAGCCTTTCCGTTCTTCATCCTCTTCATAGCTATCCTATAGGATCACTACTAAATATCGAATTACGGAATCCAGAGAATCTGAAAACCTAAGACCAGAATCTCAAGATTCCATAATCTCGAAAGTAAAAAAAAATAATAAATGTCAAAAAAAATATTTAAACAGGTGTATGCAGGGGATAAGCCCCCCTTGCATCCCCCACACTCCCCGCAACTTAAATATACCAACTCCGAGATTGCACTACAGTGGAGTGAATGGCAGAATTTCCGTTCCACTCTGTATGGCACTATTTTGCCATTCACTTCACTATGGTGCAATCTTGGAGTTGGTATATTTAAGTTGCGGGGGGTTGGGGGGTGCAGGGGGGCTTGCACCCCCCCCTCATATGCTTTCCAAAATGGTTTTTTTTTTTTTTGTTTTCGAGATTACGGAATCTCGAGATTCTGGTCTTCGGTATTCAGAGTCTCGGAATTCCATAATTCGATATTTAGTATTGATCCTGTATATACATATAAATATATGTGTGTGTATATATATATATATATATATATATATATATATATATATATATATATATACATATATATATATATATATATATATATATATATATACATATACAGATAAAAATGCATAGTTTATTTATTTGAAGTTTTTGAACTACATTGATGGAAAATTACCCTTTTCAGCCATTATCCAAGTCATAAGGTTATGTGTATATGTATATGTGATTCTTTAGTTGAAGCTTAACACTAGCTCAAAACTCTACAAGTGTCAAATCTCTTGTTGAGTCATACATAGAAGGCAAATAAGCACAATGAGTTGCCATTCCATCTAAATTATTACCAATTTGCTTAAAATGAATCATGGTTTGAAAAATATTGCCTTATTAAGAGAGAATGATGTGCTTTGCACTCATCTTCAAGCTATGTTTGCAGCCTTTTACAAGGCATAAAACAGGGATAATCTAAAAGATATGCTGCAGGTAGATTGGACACTCTAAATTAGACCCTAGGTGTGAGTGTGTGCATGTTTGTGCCTTCTGTGGAAGGTTGGGCACCAGGCTGACAATTCGACACTTTAAAACTGACCACCAATTGTTCTGTGGACCATTGTTTTGCTGTTGTAACCCCTAACAGGCAAAGCCAAAAGAAGAAGAAAACAGAGGTAATCTAGAAAGTTCTAGTCAAGTTTGGTATGACACATGTGGCTTAGAGGGTGGCAGAACTAACAAATAACAAAATACAAAGGATTCGTTCTGAAATGTTTGCTCAAGTGACTGATTTTATCCTCTTAAGAAAGGTAAGAAAGATTTGATTATGGAACTTCATGACATCTTGTAAACTAATGGATGGATTACTGAAAAGATGCACTGTAGGATATGTATTGTTTATGGTTACAGATGATTAGTCCAGATAAAAATCACTTTAGTTAACAGATCTAGGAGATTCTGTCTCTCTCTCTCTCTCTCTCTCTCTCTCTCTCTCTCTCTCTCTCTGATGCCTTGGGAATAAAGATGTATTTTTTAAGTTTCAAGTAGTTTATTCAGTTAAGAACAGTTATCCATCTACCTGCTTAAACATATTAAGTCATGTGGTATTTATTCAAATATAAAAAATGGCACATTCTGTTTTCATTAGACAGAATCATTTTTAAAATTCAAATTAGCAGTAGATTTTCTTTATTTTTAAAGCAATTCTATTTTCCCTCGAAATTATACGTGGCACTCAAAAGAACAGAGTCTGGAAAAAAATATTTGATTGCAAGGATACCAGTGCAAGTCCCAAGTCCCAATACTCCAGCCACATATGCAAGGATTTAAATAAGTGGAGCTAGGCATGTATGTATTATCACAGACATGGCTTAATTATTATGCATAGTACTTAGAACAACTTCTTTGTTTTACAAAAAATATTTAATTCTGTATGGCAATTATGGATTTTTAATTATTATACACTTATTGGAGCAAACTCTTCGGGCAATTATTTTATTTTCTGACAGTTTAGTTTTCTGAAAATACCAAAAAAACAATTTTTTATTTATTTTATTTTACATTTGTTCACCGGGCTAGTCTAACTGGATACATGTCCTTTTTTAGTAGAGGCCCGGGGAGAAAAGCTCCAAACAGTTAAAAAAGATATATATATATATATATATATATATATATATATATATATATATATATATAAAATGTACAACAACATACATGTAATATTGAATAGAGGATTTCAGATAATATTGGTCACTTCACTGTTAGCACATTCTTTCAGTTCATTTCTATTTACAGAGCAAGTCAAAAGTGTTTTAAGATAGTATTTGGTTAAAACTCTTCAAAAAATAATCACTATATCTTGCTTACATAGCTTGCATTCTAATTTCTTCAGAAATAAGTAAGAAGGAGTGAGAGGTAGAATGGAAGAAGAAAAGAGAGAAAGCATAGCAGTTACAGTAAAGGTTAGTTAGGGTTACAAGAAGGACAGAGCCAGTGAGATTTAAGATAGATGTTGAGCTTTTGTTTGAAGATAGTACGGGAGGAAAGTGACGTTAGATCACTAGGAAGAAGGTTCCAGGGTCTCCCAGCTGTATTTGTAAAGAGAGACTCACCAGCCAGGTTTTTGGATTTGCTTATACTAACTAGTAGTTTATTAGAGGAGCATAAGGTGTTCAGGTTTTTGTAGGGAGTGACAGGGGAAGACAGTGAAGGAGTATTATGAGGCTGGTACAGGGTCTTATGGATAATTGTAAGTTGGTTAAACATAAGCTGATTCTGGAGTTCCAGCCAACCTAGTTGTTGTAGATTTTGGCAATGATGGGTTTGGAAGGGTTTTCCAGTGGCAAATGTTGAAGATTATTTTTGACAGGTTAGTATAGATAGGAGAAGCATAGAGAAGTGTAGATGTAAGGTGGGAGTGGGCAATAGTGGATCTGGCAGGTGAAGTAAGGAAAGGTCTGATCCTGTAGAGGGAACCCATTTTTTGTTGACTATTTTTACTGTATTGTTTATTTGTGTATCAAAGGTGAGGTGGTTGTCAGTAGTAACACCTAAGAGTTTGGTAGTTATGTCAGGCGTTACGAGTGTGCCATGGCTAAATTAACTGTGGAATCTATTTGTGTGGACTTGTGGGTAGGATTGAAAAGTAGGAGCTTTGTTTTTTTTGGATTCAAGAGGAGGCATCGTTGCAGAAACCATGCTTCTACTTTGCTAAATACTGTTTGTGTTTTTAATTGCAGTTCAGATAAGGAATTGGCTGAGCATATTATTGTCGAGTTGTCTGCATATTGTATACAAGTAGCCTGAGGGATTGCTAATTGTAAATCGTTGATGAAAATTGAGAAAAGGAGATGGCATAAAATAGAGCCCTGAGGTACACCTAGTGTGACAGGCAGATGAGAAGATAGGTGATTCTCCCAGAGCACTGCTTGCTGCCTATTGCTGAGGTAGGAACTGAACCATTTTATAGCCTGAGTGTCAAGAGAAAGAGATTTGAGAATATTTAAGAGCAACTGGTGATTAACCATATCAAAAGCTTTTGAAAGATCAATAAAGAGACCAGAGGTAAGAATATTGCTATCTTTATTTTTGTTGATGGTGTTAGAGAAGGATAGGAGGGCGGTTGTAGTACTATGGAATGGCCTAAAGCCATGTTGGCACTCAGCAAGCAGGTTATTTTGAGTTAGATGGTTGAGAAGTTGAATATGCATGCATTTTTCCATTATTTTTGCTAAGGGGGAAAGTAGGGCTATAGGTCGATAGAGTGTTCATTAGAGCACCCACCTTTGTGTAGGGGGATAATGTGTGAGATTTTCCAGATTAATGGAATTGTTCCCTGACTAATGGTTCTGTTGATAAGGATGGCTATAGGATAGACTATTGCTTTAGCCATTTTCTGCAGGTAGTTGGTCAGCTGATGGAGTGCAAGGTTTTAGTTTATGTATGAGTTTGCAAATATAGTGTGTTGGGATGGGTTGCATATAAAATGTAGGGGGAGAGCTAGAATAGGAGGTAGGAAGGGTAGAGCCAACAGGAGATAGTTGGTTCACTGGAGATTGAATGGCTTCTGTAAAGAAGGTGTTAAAGGCATTTGCAGCTTGCTTGGGGTTTTCCTGTGTACTACCTAGTGGGGTTGGTGTGGTTTGACCTGGGTGAAGCAATCTATTGATGCTTGCCCAGAACTTTTGTGGATTATTCTGGTCTTTTTGTTGCATTTCTTTATAAAAATGTTTTTTATAAGAAATTAAAGCTTTTTTGTGACATTTCTCAGCTGTCTAAATGTCAGATGATCTAAGTCATTTTGGGGGTTCTTCATTGTTCCAGGCTTTGTTTTTGAGTAACATTTTCTGTCTGGTGCCTGTGGAGTGCCAAGGGGCTGGCTTAGACCTAATTCGTAGAGTTCGTTTTGGAGCTTACTGGTTGAGGATGGTTATGAATTCAGTGTTAAAGTATTTAACAGCCTCTTCAAGTGGGAGGCTTTTTAAGGGGGACCAATTGCATGCCCCTAGTTCATTTTGGAATAGTTCAGGGTTGAAGTGTTTATTGGACCTTATTGTGTTATATGTGGCTTTATGGGGAAAATGTTTTTTTTTGCCTGATTAAGTAGGTTAATGAGTGGTCACTGATATTGTCTGGGAGAATTCCTACCTTATAAGTAAGGTGTTGTTTATTTATAAGAATGCAATCTATGATACTTTCCTTTTTACTTGATTTGTTAATTCTAGTTGGGGAGGAAATTAGTTGAGAGAAACCCTGCAGGTTGATGAGAGAAGTAGGATTTTCATTACTGATACACTTCCGGTCATTACTGAAATCTCCTAGTATTACAGTCTCTTGTGGGAAGTATGGTGATAGGGAGCTAAGGATATCCTCGAGTATACTGATTATTATTCCCAGGGGGTAAGTAGATACATATGATGTAAATGGATTTAGTTTGGAAGCAAGGATTTCAGCATTGCTCTTAGGGGGTGGTTTATACTTTAGGGAGGTAACTTGTAGGCTGTTTTTAAAAAGGATAGCTACTCCCCCACCCTTCCTATTTCTGCGGTCTAACCTTATTATATTGTATCCTGGTGGGGTAATTTCAATGCCCTGAGTATAGGGTTTTAGCCATGTCTCTGAAAGACAAAGTATGTCAAAGGGTTGCTCATCCAGTAGAGCATGGAGGTGAGTAAGTTTGTTGTTAATACTAAGTATATTGAGATGTGCAATATACAATGAGTTTGTGAGTTTGGAATTTGTAGGTGAGATAGGGGGACAGGGTTCAGGGTGATTGGTTATAGCTGTATTGGCTGGGTCAGGATTTGGGTGAATGTCTCCATCTAGTAATGAATTACTTTTTAGTCTAAACCAAGGATTATAAAAATTGCAGATAAGGTATAGAGCTTTCCTAGTTTATAGACTATTGTACTTGATGTGGGACAGTCTGTGGTATTTTTCTGGTAGGTAGCTAGGAACAGAGATTATGTTTATGTGAATGAAGTTGGTGTTAAGTATTAGTGTAGTTTGTCTGGGAGAGTAGTGAGGTTTAAGGTATAGAGAATGTTCAAAGGATGTTAAGATGTAGGCAGTGGCTAAAGAAGATAGAAGGGTAGTGATAAGTAACAGCTTGAATTGAGCTGTGGTAGTAAATGAAGGCATGGTAAATATTCTAGCAGATATTTAAAGGTGTAGGTGAGGTAGTTAGGCATGGTGAGTATGCGCCTAAGGTTTAGGTTCCTGAAGTGGAGGAGAAGGTTTATTGGATTCAAGTAAAGGGGTGTGGTTTAATAGGTAGGAGGAGGGAGAACTATTGATTGGCTGTGGTACGAGGAAGGGTGTGGTGTATTAGTATAAGTCTAGGACTCCTAGGGGTGAGTGGGAATTGGGGGCAGGGTAGGGGAGCTGAGTGAGCCTGCAGGGCGAACGGAGCGGGGTGAGCCAAAGCTAAGAGTCAGGATAGGAACAATCAGAAAATACAGGGAATATGCATAAGGTGGCATAAGCACATAGGGAGTGGAAGAAATGACAGAAAATGCAGAGAGCAGCTGTAAGGGAGTAGGGAAGCAGGAGATATAGGGAAAAAACAGCACTAATGAGAATAGGAAAGATGCTGTACCAAAGGAGAGAGTTAATAATAGGTAAAGGCTGCAATCTAGTGGCAAGCAGCAATATAAAGTTTCTAGGCAATGGTAGATCCTGGGGCCAAAGAAGTGAACTAAAAGAGGGGCTAGTAACACAGGGAGAAGGCTGAAATGGGCCCATAAGTAGAGTCAGACTTTGGGAGGGTTGGATGCTGCAACACCAGATACATAGCATACCCTCACCACCTAGTAGGGGTATGTAAAAGGCTTCTGCACTAGCAGTTTACCAGCAATTTACACATACTTTCAGTAGTCCTTTAGTCTGTAAAGATAGGGTGATTCAGGGAGTGGATCACTCTGGTCATTTACTTGTATCTAGCTGCCGGTGTTCTTTCACGACCAGCAGGGTGATTCCTGAGTTCAGTTATGGGCTGAAGTTAAGGAAGCTAAAGGAGAAGTTTCAGTAGTCCTTTATTTAAGGAATAATATTCCTCTTCCATCAGACAGTGCCCCCCCAACTAACTTCATCCATTCATGTTACATGTATTAAGCACAGTTCAGAGTCATTGTCTAAATCTATCCATTGTATGTCTGTATTAAAACACAATATTTTTTTGAATGTATCACTAAATTTGGACTTGCAATAATCTCATCAATATTTGCTAAGATAACAGATATGTCTACACTCCCCTTTTAGTGATAACATGTCTTTCTTCACACTGTCAGATCATATAGGAGCTAAACCTTGGAATCTGCTGCTGATATTGCCTAGGAAATGGAATCATTTGGCATTCATCTGCCAACTTCATCTGTTTGAATACTTATAAATTTGCATATTACAAAAGCTTTTAAAATCTGTTAGATATAAAATAAAACATTAAAAAGCTATCCTAGAGACAGGTGGACTGATAAAGAGCTGGGCAGTTAATCTTTTAAATGATTTTTACATGTATATGGCACAAAGGGTCTCTGGTTCCTTAGCTGGGGCACGATTCCAGCTTTCAATGCATAATGCAGCATTCTTCTTATTTCTATTGCTAATGTACCTGTTTTTGTCACGTTGATAAAGGCATTATTGGTGGTGTTAATTTCCAAGCTTAGTATATTACAAAGAAAATTAAAATAAAGTAGTAATAAAGAATAAGAGTGTAAAGAAAGATATGGGTGGAAGGTGCCTAGATGAAACAGTGCTGAAAAAACATAGTGCTAATAAATGTATACCTTTCAATATCTAAAAAGAAGGAGAAAGGAGATTTATCATATCCTACTAATAGTTTTGGTCAGGAAAATATGTGCTAATCTCAATCATTTTACAAAAGGAAATAGTCAAGAAAAATCTTCAAGAACTAAATGGAAATAGGGAAAATGGATCTAGTATGATTCATCCTATAATTTTTAGAGGGTGGAAGTGTGAACTAATAATATCTCTAACCTTTGCAACAAATCTTGGGAGAAAGGTAAGACTTCTGTACATTGGAAGAAAGAAATATAGCTCCCATTCATGAAAATGCAACTGGGAAGGATGCTCCATACTTGTCACCTACCAGTTTGATATTGGTTGTAGATAAAACCACAAATCAATAACATAACCGATAATTTTTTGGGAAATCTGTTAGCTAGTAAGGCGACTGAAGCAAGGTAGCATGACTTTATGTTGTGAAGGTCATGCTATATTAAAATAATAGAGATCTTGGACTGGATAAGCAGGACATAAAGTAAAGCGTGTTTGGAGATATGTGGCCTAACTAGGTTTTCTCCATAGCATTGGTCATAGTACTGCAAAATATGCTAGCGTATAATGAAAAAAATGAGACCCCACCTGACTGGGTCACACACACATACCACTCAACTGTCCAGACTTTAGAAGAATGTCCAGATTTTTGCCTCACACCTTTGGGCTTTACCTCATAAAATTTGGCATTCTCTGGCAAATCACTGAGGATTAAAGTCATTAAATACTGGCACACATTTGAGTTTCAGACTTCATATCCTTCAGTAAAATGCATGCTAACACAAATTTTATTACTCTAGCAATTTTCTAATTTCATACGAGCAATGTTTAAAATATGTTCCAATTTTTGGGCCTTTGTTCTATACCTTCTTGTCTACTAAAGAACTGCAATAATTCTCCTTTCGAGGGGAAAGATATTTTGAACATATGAAAACCACTTAATGTCCTTTTTCTATAATACTTTAATAGCATTTATTGTCTGGGATATACAGTATCTGTCCTCTACAGTTTAGTAGTGCAGCAATCCATAAAGAAACAATTGGTGCATGCATTCTGCTAGTGTTACATAACACACTGGGCATGTCAGTATGCTTGTCTACAGTACAGATGACTTGGTTTTGTCTAAGTTTCTAGATCTGGTTGTGAATGGCTAATCAGTGGGATCTGAGTAATTTCTAGAATAATGTTCTCCTGGCAGTAACAGGCAATGACGTAATTGTTACTGCTGAGAATTAAACAAACACAAAACCACAGATGGACTATTATTAGTCAAATCTGAACTATAAAGCAGACAGTAAAATGTTAGGATGGTAAAGAAAAGAGAGCCCCTGTTTCAGCAAAAATAAATTAACTACATGTTGATACATTTTTGTTTAGTGCTGTCCTGTTCTAAAGAAGCTAGAGAAACAGCCATCTCCTAAAAAAATCTATGAAACACAGTTTTTATAATGTGATCTGAAAGAATTAGACTTCAATGTGATATTAACTAGGCGCAGTGCTTCCTGTCCAGCATGGAATTTGAATTTAAAAGAAGATGAGCATTAATTAACCTGATTGAAACAACACTGCCTTAATTATCAGTCATGAGTGTACTTGTTCATTTATTTATAGCACTCACCTTGCCCTAATGTTTATTCATTTTCAGAGACAGTAGCACTTCTGTTCAGAACGTGCAAAATAATTCTCACAAACATATAAATGTAAAGAGTTTATTTAATTATTTCATAACTGGCTGCTATATCATAAGTAGATCTAGTCCCAAATGTCTGTCATTATATAGTAAGAGTCTCATAACCAATCTTTGAGGCCATTTAGTTACTATACCCTCTTGAATAAGGTACTCCTCATTTAAAGCATGCTTTGCCATAAAATGAATATCTATATAACTAAGATATTTTCTGTTTTTAATATAAGCCATTGATAAACTCTGTCTAATGAATTTCTTATCCTAAATACAGTACTTAGGATAAAGCATCAGTGACTTGTGTTTAAGTTACCATAGAGAAATGACCGCACCACCAGAAGAGCAGTTGTGACATTCCATGCAGCTCAGCCAATTCAAACCAAATTAAAACAGTTTTAATTCACATTTTATTGTTTTTATCATTTAAAGGATGATCACAACTTGTCTGAATACTCCACAAACAAATATGAAGAGACAGATAATGTTCCTTGTAAGTATATTATCTGTATATATTTATATACATATATACATAATCTTTCTCTCCTATATATATATATATATATATATATATATATATATATATATATATATAGATATATCTATGAACATATATCTGCATGTGTATGTGAAGAACTGTACCTTGTTCACTGGAGTTGTCACCACTTTGTGATGCTAGTCCTCCACTTGAAGGACCTGGAGTGCCTGAGTGCGTTGATGCTGTGTCATCATGGTCACGGATCCAGGAGTTATTCTAGAGCAAAAATAACAAACATCTGATTTGTGTAGTTGATTCTGTCACAAAATGTCCTGCCATTCCCAATATACACCCTAATCAACACACTTCACATGACTAATACAAGTTGTTACATTTCATAAATGGTGTTTTTACATTTTTAAAATATTATATGGTAAAATGATAATGACATAGTTCACACATTCCTGAAACAAGGAGTAAACTCATTAAAATTTAACATCTGAGCCTAAAATCATTTATGGAAAGCAAATATCTGTAGTACAATAATGTGCCGTTTCCAGATCAGCTTAAAAATCTTTAATACTCTCCATTCACAGACATTGTATTGAGCCAAAATAACCGATTCCAAGCAAATGCTAGTATATATGCTGCTGCATTTCAGCTATGTAGTACCTATTAAACTCTGAGAAAACAAAACATAGGATAACACACACCCTCTTAATCAAGTAGCTGGAGTGCGTCCACAGTAAGCAAAAAAAAAAAAAAATCCAGGTCTAAAATATATGAACTACAAGGGTTATTTAATTATTTGTTTGACAAACTATTTATTTTATTTTATTTGATTTTATCATATGTTGATTGGGTTAGTGCTTCTATGCTAGTGGCATCTTTTAAGGGGAAACCTGTAGTGGTATTTATACTACTAGGAGAAATCTGGCCAGGGCATCAGGGAGCTTCCCCTAATCCTTTTTGAAGGGGGTTTGGGATATTTTACATCTACCTGAGCTAACTCCAGCTTAAGCAGATGGGGCCTCAGTCTGATTTCTTACCTCAAGGAAGGCACACTCAGATGTGCAGCCCCCCCCCATGCACCATGCACCCATGCATCTATGCAGTATCAACAAGTTAAAAATTAATCCAATCAGCTGGTGTGAGAATAGAACCTACAGTCTTCTCTTTCAGCTTCCTGATGAGCCAATGAAAATTACAGTAATTATCTGGCAAAGCCATCTTATTTATCTGCTGTGGGATTCTTTTATTATAATAGAATGTTGAGCACATTAAGCAATTCTATATTTTAATAATTTGGCATTAGAATAATGCAGCTGAGTAGGCTTTGAGGAGTAGCTCAACTTAGAAATACAGCATCTCTCCCAGAACGATAGGTGATAACCAAACCAACAAAATAAAATAAATTCACCAAGGCTAGTAACCAAGGAATGATAAAACAGATCACAGGTTTAGCATTATAAAATATTTATTCTTCACGTTCATCTAAAAGACTTTCTCAGAATCACCATCAGTAATCAAACCGTACATTTTATACCCTCTCAACTGAATAATTGAATCAAACACCTTGTTAACACATAAAATAATTAAATCAAACAAAACATATAAATACACTAAAGTAATAAACATATTAAACATTCCTAAAACTTCATCACTAATAATATTGAAAATTATTATAAAAAATAATAATGTATGTGAATATTTAAAAACCCAAAATTATCTAACATGTTTAACAACTTTTAACCCTTTGTTTATAAAAAACATTGCACATAAATGGAATCATTCAAACTTGGGGGTCTGTCTGCCTTTAACTCTAGCTAGATAGTTGTGTGTAAGTGAATTTGAGGCTATAGATGCAAGTGGTTGGCAGGGTTGCCCTGGGTATAGGATCTGTGTTATGCTTGATCAGAATATTTTGTTTTTTGTTTTGTTTAATTAGTTTATTATAGGTGTGTTTAGTATTGCTTCTTATCAGCTTGATTAAATACTCTGCGGTGTTTCTTAGGTATCAGAAATTTTGATTATTTCTTTCTTTCATTTTTCCAGGTCTTGTCCATTTGAGAAATAACTTGTTTAATATACCCGGAGAGAGATGGGGAGCAGGGTTTACTTTAACTCTTTTGGTTTGAATTGGAGTGAGTTGATTTAACAGGCCAAGGAAAGTTCTGCTGAATTCAGTTGCAGCTTCTTCTAAAGAGAGAGAGAGAGAGTAGCAGGTTATTGTCAGAAGTACATAAGTGCTCAGGTATAGCCTTGCAGGTTTATAGCCCGGTAACTTACATTGATCATAACTGTACAACAGAACAAGGTGGTGGTGCTGCGGTAGCGTTGTCGCTTCACATTAAGACGCTGTCTGGTTGGATTCTCAGCTAGAGCTTCTTCTGCGTGGAGACATGCATGAATGGGCGTACCTTCGTTGAAGGTTGTGCATCAGGGCTGGTAACTCGGCATGTAAAAATCAACTACCAATCATTAGTGGACCGGAGTTCCGCTGTGGCAACCCCTAACCGGGAAAAGCCGAAAGACACAAAAAACTTGCTTAGGAGATGACAGGCCTTAAGAACCATTACTTCCACAACTCCTGTCCTGCAACTTGCTGAGTCAGCAATTTAACTCTGAATGCCTGCATCTTATCCTCCTTACATGGGCCAATGATTAGGCAAGACATTCTGACCTATGATATTAAAGAGTGAAGAAAAAAGTGTGTGCAAGACAGAGTGTTAGAGAACATGTAATTAATGGAGAAAGGAATTGCACTGATGACATATGCATGCACACAAGCAAGGTATGCTAAGGGGCCTATCTGGTCATCATCAGATGCCTTCCAAATAAAAGGAGGCTGCCTAATTGTCCATTCCAGTCACCACTGGGTATGTGGCCTCTTCCTGTTTCCACAAAGCCTGGCATGCTGACATAATGTCCACTGCAGTAGTGGGATGGTGCACTAGTGTAGCAGGTCATTTGTGTCATTTTTATTAGACCGTAAATATAGAACACTATAGCCTGCAAGCATAAAGGTTTATGAATACAAACATGGAAACCCACACCTTTATTATACATGTGCCTGTATCATTAACATTTACATTTGCAGTCTGTGCTAGTTTTCAAGGGCTGTAACTGTAGCATGGTTTGGGACAGGCTGCCCTGGATAACAACAGATGAAGACACTCATCAGATTTAAAAAACAAAGTTTTATATCTAATGCATGTTGGCAGATGGGAATCAGCACTGTCACTGTGTTTCATGTACAGGAAGTGTTTTGTGCAGCATTCTATTATGATATAATGGTTCTTGACTAAATATGCTGCACGATGATGTAGGATAGCTGCATTCTGAACAAGGTACATACAAACACTAGGTCACAGGACCACAATGTATGAGTGTCCCATTGTTAAATGCCATCTCCTGTAAAAGGTGTCTATCAGAACCAAGCAGAGCATCTTCATAGTGGCATAGCCTCTGTCAGTGTAGTCTGCAAAATTCCTTGAAATGGTGCTGGGAAATCTATCCGCACAGGATTTCTTATGTGAAATAAACTCCAACTGAGATGTATAGGTGGGAAACTGTGTCATTATTGTTTGTTCTTAGCTTCCGCCAAAAGAAGCCTTATAAAGCAAAAAATTTGTGTACCACACCCATAGTAAATTTAATGCAGCACGTCAGACATTACAGTACGTTTTAAAGGCTGAGGACTAGATTAGAGATTGTGTACCAGTTTTGTGTGCTACCCTTTCTCCTTCTCCTAGGCAGCTTTCAGAAGCACATTTCACAGCCACTGAGTTACAGTTTCCAGCCGACTGCAGTTAACATCATGGGCTTTTCAGGATGTTTTAGTGAGTGACCTTAGGGCTTACTGACTTGATGCAGTGAGCTCCAGTGGGGGGTATATATGATGCTCAAGTCTCTGAACAAGCTTCCCGTGCCTGCTGTGAGGTATCAGACTTTTATAGTTAATGGAACTGATTTCCCTTGTCTGCCTTTTAGTACAGCAGCCAACATTTTCATTTTTTTGACTCCTTGCTTATGTTAACTTCTCTCAGCTATTCTCAAGCAATTTGTTACAGATGAAGAAGCCTGCTTTCTCTTTCCTGCACTATCAGTCATTTGAATGTTGCATATTCTGAAATGTGCCATGGCCACCCTATCTCATTCATGTGTCCTTGTCATTCTGTCTGCTTTTCATTCAAAATCATGTCAAAGTACCTTCCTGAAGTGAAATTAGACTGGTCATTGTTTAAGGACAGAGCCTTCACAGGAAGGTTCTAATAGGCCAGAAGAATAATGTACTTTATAATTCCTTTCTCCCACAGAAGGTAGAAAGTTGTGAGAATTCTGAAACTGTCCTCTACTGTTAAAATAAGAGACAGTTCAAAAGGTACTCATAGCAATCAGTTTCCTTAAAGCATAGGATGGCCTCTTCGTAGAATGCTGCAGGCTAGAAAACAAGCCAAAGTGCATAGGGTTCTTCTTTGTGCTGACAATGTCCCTTTAACATTCTTTAACATTCTTTTCAGTTATTTACCTTAACTTTGTAGTTTTTAGGGATCATTTCACCATGCCTTCTGATTATGTTTCTGACCTCATCAGTCAACTCTCTATGGTACTTCAGAACAGCAAACGTCAAATACCTAGCATGGGTTTTCTCACAATAACATTTCCACAAATACTATTATTTAAATGCATGCTGACCGCCAGTTGACCCCACTATAGAGGATCAATAAATTTTCACCCAAGTGTTGCTTTCCTTAGCTCTGCTGAAAGCTAGTGGCTATGTACTCTGCTTTGACTGCAGCATACTTCCTGCCAGGGAATGGGCGACTCGGCACGGCAACATTATTTATTACTCTGCATGGCTTTCATCAGGATTCATGACCTCAGAGAAAAGCATGGATGAGCTCTGTTCTACCCTGTCACAGGGTATCGATGCTTTTTAGAAAAAAAAAAAAAAACAGAAAGGGATGACAAGGTCAGATCAAAGTAAATCATCTCAGGAAAATCTAGTTCCTTGCTTGACTTTTAATCAGCTTAGAGAAAACAGCAGATCTGGTTTGTACTGTACAAGATATTTTAGGGTAGGGCTTTATGCAAAATATGTTCATTTCTTTTAATTAATGTATTTCAACCTTGTGTCACACTTTTATAAAAAATAATATTCATTTTGTAAATGTTTGTACCAAGTGACAGTAAATAAGCAGCAAAACAAATATCAAATAACTGCAAGCAGTAATAATGAATAGATAAAAACACCCTGAAGGTCTTCAGCGTCTGTCCTATGTAGACTGACTGAAATCGCTGTCACTTTCATACAGACTACTCAGAGATCATATCTGCCTTGCATATAAGGCAATCTCTGACCCCGCTTTACTGGAAATGCTGCACATCCGCAAGTCAAATGCCACACGGGTTACTCACTCTAAAGACCCAAAACTGGTATGTGACATGAGTAGAACCTGCTAGAGGGACATATTTGTCTCCGAGAGGTTAACACACCATTGGACTAGGCTCCCACTTCACATCAAACAGAGCACCTCAATGGTCCTCTTCAAACACAGTCTGGACGATTGGATGGAAACCGTAAATCCACCCTGGGGGTTTCATCTATGTCCTTCTTGGACAGGGGCAATAGGTGCTGATCATGGTAACAAGGGTAAAATTTGCCTAGGCTTGTAAGGGCGCTTGGGTCATTAGCTTTGTAACTTTCTATGATCCTATGATCCTAAGAGATACAGAAGTGATACCATAGCAAAAACTGGAACATATCATGAAAGAGATAAGTGTATGCTAATTTTGAATGTGCTTATTAACCTGAAAACAATGGAATTAATGAAAGGGGAAACGTTTTGGTTACAAAATGTTGAGTACTGAGTATGATGTGAGAGTCATTAATTGAGGTGGATGATGGCACTGTTTAATTTATTTACTTACATATTTATTCATTCAGTCATTCAGCAACATTATTCAGGCAGCACACACACACGCCAACACACACACACACACACACACACACACACACACACACACACGCACGCACGCACATGCACATACATGCGTGCACACGCGCACGCACACACACACACACAGTTTATCCAGATTGTAGCCTCTCTAATCAGTAACTCAACTTCAATTGCCCTTCAACCCCCCACACAAGCAAACACTTTTACCTTCCAACCCTTTATCACCTTCTACATAAACACACACAAATTAAAACCAACCACTCTAATACCTGACAGCTTACCTGCTGGATACCTTAAAACAGCAGTATATGCTCTGGCCATCCATATAGCCATCTTAATAAACAGATCTATCAAAGAATACTATGTGCCAACACTACAGAAAAAAATGTTATCTCTTTCCATTACACAAAGGAGGAAACTTTACTGAAAGCACAAATTACAGACCAATATCTGTTCTAACCCCCTTAGCCAAAATACTTGAAGAAATGTGTTCAATCACAACTATGTAAACATATCACAGAAAATAACTCACTCTCTCAAAGTCAACACAGCTTATAACCTCACCACAGTATCACTACTACGTGGCTCAGTTACAACAACACAGTGAACCTGTACAGAAACTCAGATAATCTATGTCTCAGATAATTTCTTAGGCCTAGCAAAGGCATTCGATACAGTTTGACACCAAAAACTACTACATCAACTATCCTCCCACAGAACTGCTGTTTTTATGTCCCTCTGGGTTTCACAGCTACTTTTCAATTAGGTCACATGTAGACAAATGGCAAAATAACATGTCATCCTTTCTCCCAATATCAGCTGGTGTCCTCCAAGGCTCAATTCTTGGGCCCCTTACTCTTTGTAGTACAATAATGTCTTTGTAGTACAATATCCTAATGACTCCACCTTGATTAGCTCTATTTAAACTATAGAAAGACTGCAAGAGCAGACACAAGAATCATTCAATTCTATTGAATCTTGGCTAAGCAACGACTAACTCATACTAAACCCTAACTCATACTAAACCCTAACAAACTAATTTTATTCACTCAAAAACATTGCACTCCTTAGAAATCCTCTCTCAACATAATCGCATCCAAATACACACAATAGAACTAGTAATACACACTAAACTACTTGGTGAGTACATAGATGGACACAAGAAATTTGATTAACAGACAAATCAAGCAATAAAAAAATAAACAAAAAAATAGACTAAAAATTTGAAATCCTTTACAGGATTAAATGATATCTGACTGATAGTGCTAAAAATGCATTGCCCAAACCTATCTTCTATGCAGCTCTAATTTCCACTAACTTACAAACCACTCTAAAAAGCAAACTAGAACAATGCTACAACTAAGCAGCCAAACTCACAGCTAATCTCACATACAGGACTCACCACTCTCTGGTACTAAAGCAATTAGATTGGACTGAATTGCCTCAGTGAGTTACTCACAGATAACTACAACACACAACAATATTCACAAGCCTCTAAACTGTCCATCTCTATTTAAGCTGATTACCTTTCACTTACCACGCTGATCTCCTTGTTCCAGACATTAACACCAGTTTCCTGCAATAACCCAGTAACACAGTGCGTGACTCATTATACTCACACTATGTTTCTAAACTATGGGTGACAATTCCTAACCAGATTTCACAAATATAGAACTATGACTCTTTCAACATATGTCTAAAACAACATCTAAAGGACACTTGGCTATGCTTACACACCTTCTCAGATTCAATTCTTGTAAGATTTGCCTTCTCTCTGCCTCACCTCTCAGCACTCTCACTACACTCTTTTACCATCATGCAACAAACTGTACTCCTGTTGGACAGTATATTCTTTCTGTCCAGTCCTCACTACTGTAACTAACATCAGTACTTTCTTACACAGAAAGGTCCCTAGCAAATCTCATTTATGTTCATTTTTAGAAAATACCATAGTGTTTCCTCTTTGTACTATTTTGTCTGCATTCAAACGGTTCACCCTCTCTACACTGGCAATGCAGTGTCCTATATAATGTCCTAATTACAGCTCTAGTAATTTGTTTGATGCATGCTCCATTTTTAAGTCTATTTTAATTTGTTTCCTAAACTACATTTTCTGTTTGACCTGTATTGTAATTTATCGGCTGCTTATTTAGGTTCGATGTTGACATTTTTTTTGCCCTGAACAATTGTTTCTGTTTTACACTGTATTGTAATATTTTTGAAGCTTTTCTCCATAGGCCTCCACTAAAAAGTGGTTTCATCCCCCAAACAGGCAGTATTGGAAATCAAATGCAATAAACAATCAAACAGTTTACATTTTTGCTAGATAGCTGAGAAAAAACAGATGCATTCTGTCATTTGTTACATTTTAATTTAACTCCAGTAAACTTATTAAAGAAATATTACACCATAACATAAGGTATATTTAAATTTAAAGCAATTAAGCTGGTTTATTGTGCAGAATGTCAATTGCCTCATAGTTACCTTGAACCATTTGCAACAGCAAATCATGTTTATATCTTACATTATCACACAAAAGGTGTGTAACTCTGCAGTGTGATGAGATGAATATAGTGAATATCTTTTTTCTGACTAAATGTAGCATTCCAGGTCCTATTTCTAAAAATGGGGTATCCTATTTTGGGTAAAATATTCCTTGGATTACAAGCACGTTGACTGAACAGCCCACCCAGAGTGCCCATTGTCAATCAAGTATCTATCAATAGAAAAAAGTCCAGCCACTGAAGTACCATTGAGCAGCCAGACTTTTTTATTGGCATATAATGGAAGACACACATGAATATGAGAAAAATCATGTATGTTTTGCAAAACTAAAACAGAAACTTACCTGATTTTCTGTCCCTGTAAATGTCTGTTTTTTTAACAGTTAAAAAAAAAACTAAATGAATAGCCACGGAGTTTCTGTTTTCTCCATTGCTTCTCCTGTGCTGACGTACTGTACGCGGTATATCAGTATAGCAAAGAAAACATGGAAGAAGATAGAAATGCATTTATACAACTGCATTATTTAAGAAAGCTAAAGCTAAGTCATTTCTTTTTTAAATAATGTTATTGTATAAAAGCAATAATCCACTCCTGTTTGTGGTTATATCAGGATTTACCCACGGTTCACTTTGTTTAATCACTCTGGCTTTGACCTGTGATCAAACCACATCAACCCTGGATCAATCAAACAGTCATGGATTGTTGCTTTAAGACATCACAAACTGCTGTAAATAGTAAAAGTGTGTTCTGTTTTCTCTTGTTAAAAGCAGGCACGTGAGTTAAGCAAATAACAGCAGTACACTAACAACTAGAAACCACGGGGTTGATTTCTTCGCCCTCATTTACCTACTATGTGAACATGAGCAAGTCATTTAACCAGAGACGACTTGTAAGCAACAGGGAATTTCTGCCATGCTCCTCAGTCGTACCCTGGCCTGCAAGGCTAGTAACTATTTCTGAATAACCTATGAAATTTTTGCTCAGCGGGTTCCAATTCATGTTGCTCCTGACAGTGAACTGCACCTACAAGACATGATAATAAAACCAGGTTATATTCCAGCTCTTCTCCAGTGCTGTTTACTAGTCATGCTGCCGCTGATATCATATTGTAAGTGTGAATCAGTGAAAAACAGGTGCTTATTTGGATTTAGCACTTAACATTGATATTTCATACTTCTTGGTTTTATGGTTTAGTTCTTGACTAGGATTCTTATTGAATGCAGTTTACATTTTCTTCCTGTGTTTGGGTTTTTTACAGGATCTTTGACTTTCTCCTTCATCTCTGTGTGTGTTTTTATCAAGGTTTCTGGCTGTCTCTATCATCCCAAAACTAGTTGCATAGGTGAAACGGCAATATTTGAATTGCTACAAGGTGAGCACATGGTGTGAGTGGGAATATCAGTGTATCCTATTAATTGCACTATCTGCAGTTTGTTCCTG
The DNA here is from genome assembly GCF_019279795.1 of Protopterus annectens. NCBI lineage: Eukaryota > Metazoa > Chordata > Ceratodontiformes > Protopteridae > Protopterus > Protopterus annectens. The sequence goes on from NC_056725.1 coordinate 53,854,489, forward strand.
CCTTATACTAGTTCCTTGCTGAATATGGCACCAATTCCCCTTGTTACTGAATTTGGTAAGACAGGTAGTAAAACACATCTTACCATTTAACTGGAAAGCATTGAAGGATACTGGATGCTATTTAAGTCCCCTTCTCCTATTGTTCCCTAAGTGTAAAAGATTACACAAATTCTGTGCTGCTCATTTGCACTCCCTAGAGGTTAACCTTAGTCAGTATGTTTTAAAATATCCATGTTTCTCATGCTACAGGTAAAAATCCTTTATTATGAAACAAAACTAGCTGGCTCATACAACTTAAGTATAGAGATACAGGATTACTTCAAGTACTCTAAAATTTCTCAAGTATTTCTTAATATCTGTTAGCTATCTGTAATGCTGCTGACTGGCTTTTGTATGCATGACTTTACCTCAACTTTGCAGACATTTCTAGTTTCCAGGCTGGTAATGCCAAACACCAAAATACCTTCTATTGACTTCCTAATGAATCACATCCATAGGAACCATATTGTTTTTTATTCTCTGCAACTGAACCAATTTGATCCATGTAAAAAAGACATTTTTAGATTGGAACACTTGGTTACCAGATCTAGGTCATGGCAGTATGAGTTACTATATTTAGAGGAATACATACGGTTTAAATGTGTTCCAGTGGGGTTAAAACCATTGGGGTTAAGAACTTGTTAAACTGTTCAATGACACTGGCATCCAGTTAATGACTTTCTTAATTGAGGATTTAAAAATAAAATAGGAAGTCTTAAGGAAGAAATTCACATTTTGGATGATAATGTCAAACAATCCAGTAGTTTTGTATACTTTCAAACACTATATAATGGTATAGCAGTCAAAGCTGAGTGGCACACTGCTACTGTTATTAACAAGAAGAGAAAAAATTGCAAAGAGATTTAACAGCATATCAAAATGGCAAAAGATATCCAGTAAAAGCCATTAATCCTATCATGGCAAGATCCACGCCTGCTATACTTGATAGAATTGGACCATCCAATATGATAGAAACATAATGAATACTAATGTAGAACCAACTGCGTAAGAAATCCCAAGTATGTCTAACAACATTCCTCCTGTTCTTTCACCAGCTCCTTTTTTAGCACCCTTTGGGAAACATAGCCTGAAGTGGCCCACGTGGGGCAAATTCAGTGGCAAAGGCAGTGGGAAGAACAGGAAAAATAAATTAATTTCAACATGAAGGTGCTAAAGTAATATGACATTAAATACTGACCATTTGAACATACTAGATAAAGGATTCACATTTATTCCAACAAAGACAGCAAACCTGATTAATACTATTATAGATTTCAGGTTATATGTAAGGAAATTAAACTTACATTATATCCTTTATGGCATTCCTCATTACCAAGAGAGTTTCAAGAAACCCCATAGGAGAAGCACTTATAATCCTGTTTTACCCACCACCTTACAGGTGTTTCAGGAACAGAGCAAAACAGAATTTAGATTGAAGAGTGGTCAAACAACAAAGAAATTCAATCTATTTTTCCAAGAGAGAAGAGCCCTTCAGGATTTGTCATCTAATAGGGACATCAGGATTATGAAAGCTGATAAGGGGGGCACAATAGTAGTGACTAATCGCCGAGATTATACAGAGGCCATCAACCACTTGATGAATCGCCAAGATTATACAGAGGCCATCAACCATCTACTAGCTGACACCAATTGCTATGAAGTAACAATGAAAACAGAAATTCAGAGGTACTTTTTGAACATTGACAATACATTATATGAGCTATTATGTCAAGGAGACATTGATCAAAAGATGCACAGATTTATGAAAGTTGAATTACTGAAGATGGCTAGACAGTTTGGGATCCTCAAAGTGTTCAGAAATCACATGAAATCATCTTTTAGACCAGTAGTAGCTGCGGATCAGTACAAAACAGAACATTTATCAGAACCCTTATCTAGCTATTTGGATTATTTACTTAACCCAATAGTACAATCTTCAGAATATTATCTAAGAGGCTCATGGCACTTGCTTGAGTTACTTCAAATGACACCAGATGTGGCAGCAGGATTCTTCTTTGCCTCACTTGATGTCGCATTATATGGTTGCATTGATCAACAAAATGGCATTGATTCTGTACGAGAATATCTAGCATGTTTCCCTAAACTGAATTCCAACCTGATTAATATGATTTGTATGCTTCACAGTATAGTATTGGAGAATATATATATTTTTGCTTCTCAGGACAACAATATAGACAGAAAACTAGTGTAGCAATGGGAGCCAAAGTGGCTCCTGTTTTTATGAAGTTAGTGATGGCCCAGTAGGAGAAAAAATAGCTGAAATTGCATCCTTTGAAAAAGCTGTACTTTATCACATTTACATTGATGACCTGCTTTTTTGTTTGGAAAGGAACAGAAGAGGACTTTAATCTTTTATTTGATTTTGTCAACACCAGTATGACTTTCCCCAAATTTGCCAAAAGTGGGTTTGGCAGAACTGTCAATTATTTGGATGTCACTTTGGCTTTGATGGAAGGGGGCGGCTCTATTCAAAGTAACAGTTTTCACAAGGACACTTTTGTCAACCAGTATGTGCACAGGCACACTCTCCACCCACAACACATGAAGAGAAGTGTTGTCAAGGGACAGATTATTCAACTGAGCAGGTTGTCTATTGAAGACAGTGCATTTTATGCTGAATCTAACATACTGAGAGGTTTCTTCCTGGATAGGGGCTATGTTTCTGATTGGATATCAAAGATAGAAGAAGAGGTTTCTTTGCTCAGGATACTACTGCTAGATCTATATTGAAAAAATCTGGTTCATTGGATTTATTGGCCACAGTGGACACACCTGTTACAGCTGTACAGAACACAACTGGTTTTGGAACAGCCTTTCCTCTTCCAGTTACCACAGGTATGGAAATGATTGAAAACATTTTGACCACAAACTGGAAAATAATACTTGGGAATGTTGACTTGTGAAACATTTTGGGGCTATTTCCTGTATTTACATATAAAAGAGTCAACAACATTCAGAGTTTATTGGAAAAGGGCACATCAAGATACAGTTTGGGAACTGGCACTTTAGGCACCTTCAAATGTGGTAGGTGCAGACAGTGCTGTTTTATAAACAATTCTGCCAGTGTAAATTTAAATGCTTGAAACATGGTTCTCACTGCTAAAGGTAGGTATGATTGCCAGTTGCAAGGGGTGGTATACCTTGCCACCTGTCAATCTTGCCCTTGTTTTTACACTGGCAAGACCATTAGAACATTAAATAGAAGGATTTATGGGCATTCATTGGCAATTAAAATGAAGGATGCTAATAATGCACTGGCAAAACATTCCATTATTTGTTCATCATTTAGAAAATTCACTTTTTTGTAATTGATGGCATCAGTTTTTGTAATTTTTCAGGGGACTGTAAAGTGTGACTAGAGTGCTGCGAGTCTGCTTGGCAGATTAGTTGTAAAGCAGGTTAAATCCCGGGATTAAATGACACTATTAACTTTAAGTGCTTTCTGTTAGCACAAATTCTTTAAAAGCGTCTTTGGCTGGGATTGTTTTACATTGTATAATACTGGAGCAACGGTAATCAAACTAGTACCAAAACACGGCTCCAAATCCACAAATACACGGCAAGCGTTAAATGTTCTAAACGCAAAAAGAATTTATTTGTAAAACCAAATACAGCGTTTTCGCCAAACAACCTTGAATGGCTTCCTCAGAGAAACAAATTTTTTCATTTAAAATCACAAACTATTTTATTCACTGTGCTAGCAAACCGTACATACGTCACTTCCTGATCTTACAGCTGTTTTGCTAAGTACTTAAAGGAGTCGTGACCAGTATGTACTACTTCAACAACAAATGTCAATCGTTCCTTTAAAAGACCATTTTTAAAAAAAAGTAGTACTTTTTCTACGAACCATTTTTTAAAAAGGACATTATTTCTTTTAAGAAAAACGTCCGTTTTTTGTGTATTTCTGTATGTATATACACACATCAACGGGGGAAGGAAGACCTTCAAAACCCAGACTAAACTGAAATAAATGATGAACATCTCTCTAGCTAATGCCTTTAATACATGTCATGCAAACATTCCTAACTTGTAAAACAATCAGCCACCATGGCTTAAAAAAGTACCTTTTCGGTTTTTAAAAAAATGTATATACGTTCATAAATCCCATAATCTGATTCCTGTTGCTAAGGGATTTTTTTAATTATTTGTTGAGCATTTTCACCCACATGTTCATTGATCCACTGTATTCCATAGCACTCAGTTGAATATGTGGTGGTCCAACCAGTAGGTAAATGACCCGTGTGACCATCTGAATAAACCATATCCTTATTGCCCCCCTAAGATATGTGTTGTATTTTTGTACCCTATCTTAAATTATCAATCCAATAAAAAATATCAATCCAATAAAAAATAAAAAATAAAAAATGTGTGTAAACTGATAGTATGTGTAAAATGATATATTTGTGTACCAAGGTGGTAGGACATATTCTGTAGTAGGTGTACATACCCCATTCGTATACCCGCCTATTCAAGGTCGTCTTACTATAGTTCAATGGATGTCTTGAAATAAACAAATAATATCCAAAACCCATTTCACTATGAACCATACACACCAATTTCATTTTCTAAGGTAACTTTTTAGTTTTAACAGACAAGAGATATTACAATTCTCATTTAAACCAGGGAAATTGAATGCATTTAGCTTGATTTGCCATTCCAATTCCCTGGTTTCTAGTCTAATCGATATAGGCCCTCCTCTACTATTCTGTGGAATATGGTCTATAGCTGTGAAATAAAATTTGTGTCCAATATGTTGGTCAACATGCTTAGCTAGAGCATTTTCAATGTTGTGCTTTCTTACTGCGTACATATGCTGGTAAATCCTCTCTTTAAATTTTCGGTCGGTTTTACCAACATAGTACGCCGGACAGCTATCACAGGTAGCAAGGTAGACAATGGACCTGGTTTCACAATTTATCCTATGTCCAATATTGTACTTTCTTCCATTTATGAAAAATAAGCTACCTGTTTTCACACAACTACACCAATTGCACCGTCCACAGGTAAATGTACCCTTTTGTCTGGAAAAGGAGTCATCATTTGCATTGCTTTCAAGCAAAGCTTTTAAATTCTTCCCTTTTCTATATACAATAAGGGGTTTTGTTCCTAACTTTTCTAGTAATAATCTATTATTGGCGATAAAGGACCAATTTTTGAATGATGGAATTTATTTCCATAAAGTCCATACTATATGTTGTGATGAAGCTACAAGAGTAATTAACTGCTTCATAACTAATAGGAATTGGAGAGGGTCGCAAGTCCGTGTTTCCTACTTCAACAGCAAGTACAGGCACCTCACTATCTTCTCTAATCTGAATTTTTAACAATGGTGTATAAAACCCATTCTCTCGCTTGTTCTTCACTTCCACTATCAACTCATTGATGAGCCCTTCAGGGTAGTCTCTGTTTTTAAACATGTCATACAGGTGTTGACATTCACTGTTGAAGCTCTCTTCAGTGGTACACATCTTCACAGCTCTAATCAACTGTCCTTTAATAATAGAACGTTTTTGTTTGTATGGGTGTTGGCTAGAGTAGTGAAGAAATGAATTACAATAAGTAATTTTTCTGTGTATTGAAGAGTTTAAAGACCCCTTTTCCGGGTGCTTATCTAGTTGGACATCTAAGTAATCTATACTAGATGTGGAAAACTTGTGTGTGAATTTGAAAAATACAGTTGTGTTGTTCATGTATGTAACTAGTTCCTCCGCATCTTGTTCTGACCCCTTAAAAATCATAAAGATGTCGTCCAGGAATCTGGTGTAATAGACTACCTGGTTGATATACATGGGGTGTTCAAAAATGAATTTTTTCTCCCAGTATGCTACAAATGTGTTTGCTACTGATGGACCACATGGTGAACCCATGGCTATGCCTTGTGTTTGTAAAAAGTATTTTTTGTCAAAAGTGAAAAAATTAGATGTTAATATAATATCTAACAACTCCGTTACTATATCAACCTCATTTTCAAGGGCTCCTAGGTCCTTCAAAAGGCTTCCTATCCACTCAGTGGCTTCCAAATGGGGTATAGATGTATACATATCTACTACATCTATAGTAAGAAAGTTGCACCTTGGATCTATCTGAAGTCTGTTGATGTCAGAAAGAAAGGCCCAGGAGTCCTTACAAATGTGTGGAATTGTTTTTATATACTTAGACAAAATTTTGTCTACAAGGCATGCACATGGGTAAGTCATAGACGATCTGGCATCTATCAGTGCTCTCATGGGTGGGTTGTTAAGGTCTTTGTGAATCTTCGGAATTCAAGATAACAGGGTCCTTGGTGTGGTTATGTCTATATATTGGTAGGTGTCATTATCAATTTTTCCTGCCAAAAATAGGTCACGGAAGTATCCCCTGTTCCTGGAATAAGCCATATTCATCTCATTTATGGAGGCCATAATATAGGCTGGACTCTCCAAGATGTTGACCATTTTCTGAATGTAATCTACTTTGTCCAGGATTACCAACCCACCTCCTTTGTCCGGTTTAAACACTCTCACTGGTAGATGGCAAAGTTCATTTAGAAGAACTCTTTGTCCCTTGGAAATATTATATTTTTGATGTGTAATACGCTTGTTTTTGTTAATCTCCAAGTGTCTAAGGTCAAACTCACACACTCTCTCAAACAATGCCAAGTCAGGGTGTACAGGCGGGTTAAATACACTAGACAGTTTTAGAAGTTCGTAGAAAAAGTACTTTTTTTTAAAAATGGTCTTTTAAAGAAACGATTGACATTTGTTGTTGAAGTAGTACATACTGGTCACGACTCCTTTAAGTACTTAGCAAAACAGCTGTAAGATCAGGAAGTAACGGTTTGCTAGCACAGTGAATAAAATAGTTTGTGATTTTAAATGAAAAAATTTGTTTCTCTGAGGAAGCCATTCAAGGTTGTTTGGCGAAAACGCTGTATTTGGTTTTACAAATAAATTCTTTAGAACATTTAACGCTTGCCGTGTATTTGTGGATTTGGAGCCGTGTTTTGGTACTAGTTTGATTACCGTTGCTCCAGTTTGTCTGTTTATTTCTATGGCTTCCGAATCACCACCGAGCCCGGCAAGCCCCAACATCTTTGGGTCTACGAATTCTAACAGACCCAATACGAACAGCGATATGGCAGGAATGTTATCGGCCATTTCACAGAGACTAGACCAACTTACTTCTAGGTTGGACAATATCGACCGAGGTAATGGTAGAAGTTCTTACCTTGGTGTTACTGGTGCTAGTAACAATCCCAGACCTTTGGACAACTTTCTTAACACCAATTATTTGGACAACTACCCTATAACAGCAGGACAACGGAATAACCACTCCAGATCTGAAAACAACTACTTACTTCAAACAGGACAACAGAACGTTAACCACACAGGGGTCAATGGACAACTTCTTCTTCCGTCTTCCTCTGGATTGATGAGGGATCACATTGATGAACCTCAAGTGCTTATTGGAGTTCAATGGATTACAGCTTTGGATGCTTTTTCCTTCACACAAAGAGGGTCACAGGAACTACCGGCACTACAAGCAGATATGGCTGCTACTGTGGACAGTCTTGTAAGTAAACTTAAACTTTTCGACCTAAAATTGTTAAAATTAAGAAAACTACAGTTGGAAGTTTGTTATCTGAACCAATGTATTCAAGACAAAATGGTGCCAAAGGGACTACGGAGTTCCTTTTCACCTTCTGGGTTATTGACAGATGAGTCTTTTTTATCAGAATTGCGTGTACTGTTTGACCAACAAGGACTGCAACTGTTGGGACTAATGATTAAACACTACACACTACATATTGCTACATTGACAGCTGAGATAAATGACCTGGACCAACAAATTAAGATGGACATTGACTTTGTTAGGTACAAATATGACTATGCACGCATCTTTGACAGCATAGATGCGTTGCTGGTAAAACTAAAAGCCAACAAAAGTAAGAAATTAACGAGAGATAGAGTGGCGTACCATCAGAACAAAGCCTATGTCAAATTAATTAAGCCACATACACAACAGGAAGCTAACCAGGCAGACTCATCAGACAACCCCAATGAACCAGACCAAGGCCGCCAAGAAGATCATACAGTGGACAATATGGACAACACGGGAGACGTAGTTGATCTTGGGGGCCAGAAGGACCGCGGAGGAGTAATAGAATCATGGCCAAAAATTACAATAACAAGTCTGGACAACGAAACCAGGGGGAAGGCCACAAGAACCAAGGGGGTTTTTTAGGCCAACGGAACAACAATTACAAGAAAAATTACAGGAACAGACGGTGGAACAAGAACTAAGTTCCAATAGGGACTCCCAAGTGGAATTGTCCCAAGATTTTAGGGTGAAAATACTGGTCAACACGAAAGGGGACTTCAAAATTTACAATTTCTCCAGTTTCACTATTGAACAGGAGTTAATTGACTTATTGGCTCTTGGCAATACCTAGTGCACATTTCAACCTGACAGAGACTGTTTTAGATTTGAAATGTTTTATACGGAAGTTAAACTTGAGGCTATTGTTTTCCACCCCTTACCACAATGATGAGTGTACCCTAAAACTGTCTAGTGTATTTAACCCGCCTGTACACCCTGACTTGGCATTGTTTGAGAGAGTGTGTGAGTTTGACCTTAGACACTTGGAGATTAACAAAAACAAGCGGATTACACATCAAAAATATAATATTTCCAAGGGACAAAGAGTTCTTCTAAATGAACTTTGCCATCTACCAGTGAGAGTGTTTAAACCGGACAAAGGAGGTGGGTTGGTAATCCTGGACAAAGTAGATTACATTCAGAAAATGGTCAACATCTTGGAGAGTCCAGCCTATATTATGGCCTCCATAAATGAGATGAATATGGCTTATTCCAGGAACAGGGGATACTTCCGTGACCTATTTTTGGCAGGAAAAATTGATAATGACACCTACCAATATATAGACATAACCACACCAAGGACCCCTGTTATCTTCGGAATTCCGAAGATTCACAAAGACCTTAACAACCCACCCATGAGAGCACTGATAGATGCCAGATCGTCTATGACTTACCCATGTGCATGCCTTGTAGACAAAATTTTGTCTAAGTATATAAAAACAATTCCACACATTTGTAAGGACTCCTGGGCCTTTCTTTCTGACATCAACAGACTTCAGATAGATCCAAGGTGCAACTTTCTTACTATAGATGTAGTAGATATGTATACATCTATACCCCATTTGGAAGCCACTGAGTGGATAGGAAGCCTTTTGAAGGACCTAGGAGCCCTTGAAAATGAGGTTGATATAGTAACGGAGTTGTTAGATATTATATTAACATCTAATTTTTTCACTTTTGACAAAAAATACTTTTTACAAACACAAGGCATAGCCATGGGTTCACCATGTGGTCCATCAGTAGCAAACACATTTGTAGCATACTGGGAGAAAAAATTCATTTTTGAACACCCCATGTATATCAACCAGGTAGTCTATTACACCAGATTCCTGGACGACATCTTTATGATTTTTAAGGGGTCAGAACAAGATGCGGAGGAACTAGTTACATACATGAACAACACAACTGTATTTTTCAAATTCACACACAAGTTTTCCACATCTAGTATAGATTACTTAGATGTCCAACTAGATAAGCACCGAAAAGGGTCTTTAAACTCTTCAATACACAGAAAAATTACTTATTGTAATTCATTTCTTCACTACTCTAGCCAACACCCATACAAACAAAAACGTTCTATTATTAAAGGACAGTTGATTAGAGCTGTGAAGATGTGTACCACTGAAGAGAGCTTCAACAGTGAATGTCAACACCTGTATGACATGTTTAAAAACAGAGACTACCCTGAAGGGCTCATCAATGAGTTGATAGTGGAAGTGAAGAACAAGCGAGAGAATGGGTTTTATACACCATTGTTAAAAATTCAGATTAGAGAAGATAGTGAGGTGCCTGTACTTGCTGTTGAAGTAGGAAACACGGACTTGCGACCCTCTCCAATTCCTATTAGTTATGAAGCAGTTAATTACTCTTGTAGCTTCATCACAACATATAGTATGGACTTTATGGAAATAAATTCCATCATTCAAAAAAATTGGTCCTTTATCGCCAATAATAGATTATTACTAGAAAAGTTAGGAACAAAACCCCTTATTGTATATAGAAAAGGGAAGAATTTAAAAGCTTTGCTTGAAAGCAATGCAAATGATGACTCCTTTTCCAGACAAAAGGGTACATTTACCTGTGGACGGTGCAATTGGTGTAGTTGTGTGAAAACAGGTAGCTTATTTTTCATAAATGGAAGAAAGTACAATATTGGACATAGGATAAATTGTGAAACCAGGTCCATTGTCTACCTTGCTACCTGTGATAGCTGTCTACTATGTTGGTAAAACCGACAAAATTTAAAGAGAGGATTTACCAGCATATGTAAGAAAGCACAACATTGAAAACGCTCTAGCTAAGCATGTTGACCAACATATTGGACACAAATTTTATTTCACAGCTATAGACCATATTCCACAGAATAGTAGAGGAGGGCCTATATCGATTAGACTAGAAACCAGGGAATTGGAATGGCAAATCAAGCTAAATGCATTCAATTTCCCTGGTTTAAATGAGAATTGTAATATCTCTTGTCTGTTAAAACTAAAAAGTTACCTTAGAAAATGAAATTGGTGTGTATGGTTCATAGTGAAATGGGTTTTGGATATTATTTGTTTATTTCAAGACATCCATTGAACTATAGTAAGACGACCTTGAATAGGCGGGTATACGAATGGGGTATGTACACCTACTATAGAATATGTCCTACCACCTTGGTACACAAATATATCATTTTACACATACTATCAGTTTACACACATTTTTTATTTTTTATTGGATCGATATTTTTTATTGGATTGATAATTTAAGATAGGGTACAAAAATACAACACATATCTTAGGGGGGCAATAAGGATATGGTTTATTCAGATGGTCACACGGGTCATTTACCTACTGGTTGGACCACCACATATTCAACTGAGTGCTATGGAATACAGTGGATCAATGAACATGTGGGTGAAAATGCTCAACAAATAATTAAAAAAATCCCTTAGCAACAGGAATCAGATTATGGGATTTATGAACGTATATACATTTTTTTAAAAACCGAAAAGGTACTTTTTTAAGCCATGGTGGCTGATTGTTTTACAAGTTAGGAATGTTTGCATGACATGTATTAAAGGCATTAGCTAGAGAGATGTTCATCATTTATTTCAGTTTAGTCTGGGTTTTGAAGGTCTTCCTTCCCCCGTTGATGTGTGTATATACATACAGAAATACACAAAAAACGGACGTTTTTCTTAAAAGAAATAATGTCCTTTTTAAAAAATGGTTCGTAGAAAAAGTACTTTTTTTTAAAAATGGTCTTTTAAAGGAACGATTGACATTTGTTGTTGAAGTAGTACATACTGGTCACGACTCCTTTAAGTACTTAGCAAAACAGCTGTAAGATCAGGAAGTGACGTATGTACGGTTTGCTAGCACAGTGAATAAAAATAGTTTGTGATTTTAAATGAAAAAATTTGTTTTTCTGAGGAAGCCATTCAAGGTTGTTTGGCGAAAACGCTGTATTTGGTTTTACAAATAAATTCTTTTTGCGTTTAGAACATTTAACGCTTGCCGTGTATTTGTGGATTTGGAGCCGTACATTGTATAATACAGCATTTGGTTCAGAGATTTCCTTGTTCCAAATGATTAAGAGCCTGTTGGTTTAAATTTTGAATTTGATAATGTTATTGGTTGGTTTCACAAGTCATGTGACCTCTAATTATTCATTTAACCTGATGCTTCTTTTTACTGTTAGATTCTTATGAAGTTCTAGTTTTATTTGATTTAAGAACGAAAGCTGAAAATCTTACTTCTTGAGCAAAGCTCCAGTTTGTGGTTTCAGTACAACTTGTTCTTCACTTTTAGAATGGCGTTTTACTGGCATAGCCTGATGTATCACGGTTACAGTTACCGAAGAGAAGCACTGAAACCTAGCTTATGGCAGGTGGTAGGGGAACAAAAATATGAAGAAAAACATTATTAACAACCCTGAGAGTCAGAGCTTCATTCTTATTAATTCTACTCATTTTTAGTTAAATGTACCTCTTCATACCATTCCTCTTGGTCTGAGACACCAGTGTTCAGTTCCATTAAATCTTTCAGGCCAGAATAATGAGCATGCTTGCCTTCACTGACACAGGTCTTGCTTCTTCTGAATCACATGGCAGTGGGACAAGCATGCATCCACTCTCTAAAACACAACTGATCTTTCTATCTCCTAATCATAGACCAAACACAAGCACATTCCATAAAAAAGGAAAGTTACAATAACAGTTCCTTGCCTCCATTCATTTTTTTATTTCACATAAAATATTTTATTTTTAACCTTGTCACAATTTTACATACAGAAATAACAATGCCTATGGACTTATTTTGCTTAATAAATCTAAGGCATTTGCTCATAATACATTCTCCACTGCCATTTCCCTCTTCTCTTTCTCCCGTTTTAATCTCACTTCTCTATTTCATGTTCACCCAACCAACCAATTTATTCAAAATTTGCTTCTACTCAGTTTTAACCTTTCACATTTTTGTTCTCTGCACTTTGTGCTCAAAGGTGAGCCACATTTTGCTACCCAGTATTGTGTATGAAAAGTAAGGAAAATAAGTACATATTCATACGCAAAATTGTAGTGTGTGTGCGTGTGTGTGTGTGTGTGTGTGTGTGTGTGTGTGTGTGTGTGTGTGTGTGTGTGTGTGTGTGTGTGTCACTGTGTGTGTGTGTGTGTGTGTGTGTGTGTGTGTGTGTGTGTGTGTGTGTGTGTGTGTGTGCGCCTAATAAATGCTATTTTTTAAGTGTAAAGCAATCAACTCTTGTAAATTAAAGGCTCTATTAATTTTTCACACTTTTAGTGATTAGTGACTCTGGTTACCTTTCCTAAATATTACTTGGCTTCCAGCATGTTACAATTTCTAGACTCTGTTAATAAACAGAAATCATAATAAGAATTTCACAAACTACGTTTACATGATGTATTGTGAATGTGTTGCCCCAATTATAAGTGAGAATATAAGTATTACAGCTGAAAGATATTTCCTCTAAATTCTCTAAAGTCAGTTGCTGCTCAGAGGTAGAAAAATGCAAATACGCATGGATTACACAATGGCCTTTGTCTAGAAACAATAAACTATTTCTTATTTAGATAATGCCATTTCATGATAGCAATATACCACATCATGGTTGTAAGTAATTAATTTATGTATCCATGGTGAGGAACTATAGTTTGATCAGCTGGGTTGAGCTCTCACAGCCAAATAATGCTCTCCACCACAATTAACATGTGATTTACCCATGCTCTTTCATTGGTTATTGGCACAGTGTAACAATTTGAAGATTGTATCTTGCAGTTAAATATGTTTACAACACACATACATTTGTCCTTCACATGTTAAAAGACGGCTTTTGTTGAATTATGATGTTTAAAGTTTCTGTATTAAACTGTCATACATATTTTATTTATAAATCTAATTTTGTTTTATTTCCTTTACTGCTGCTTATTGCTGCTTTTCCATGCCTGCAGCTTCTGCAGAAAATGTTAACACTACTGCATTTTGGATGCTACTACGCTATTTCTCTCACTTTGTCATGACACTGTTAACATCTTCTATAGACATTTTTTTGCTGTTTGCCACCACAAAACTGAGCCCAAATGGCTCTCCTACCTTAACCAAGTCAGCTCATTCATTCCATGCTTCTGGGAGTCAGGGATTCCCAGACAGGCAAGAACCTTACAACCAATTTACTTTGGCCTGGAAACTGCCCCCCCCCCCCCATAAGAATCAGAATCTGTTGGTAAGGAGCTGACCATCCTTGCTAGTTCTACAGGGTGGTCTAAGCTCTGCCTCATTGGAACATTCCACCTCCTTCCCTTTGGTGGAGCTACAGAAATCCTCTATAGCTGCCTGCCTTGCCTCACAAAATAGATGCAGGAATCCACAGAGTAGACACTTCCCACAGGTGTTATCCATGTGACAAGTCAGAGCCACCTTCTCCAGCATGAGCGAACAGTCATTTCCTTCCTACCCTGCCACATTCTACAGGTACCTGAGCTGCTATTTTAATGCAGGTCACCTACTATGAAGACTGGACTTTATCCTTGTACATCATGGAGAGGTATACCTGATACCCCTACATACATCGCAACCTCCTAACAGAGGAAATATGTATAACGCCAAAAGAATTGAGAGACTGAAACCCTTGGTTTCTAGTTGTTAACTGTACTGCTTTTATTTGCTTAACTCACACACCTGGTTGTTAATAGGGGACAAAGGCCCAAAAATAGGGATAGATTTTAATTATTGCTCTTATACATTTGCATAAGGCAAAAATCTGGACATTCTGCAAAAATCTGGACAACCGAGAAGACAAAAACATGCATGTAGGAAAGAAAAAGTGACAGGGGTGTATGTAGTCATGATGCAATTTAATTTGTCCTGATGATTTCATTGGTTTTCATCTTCAGGTCAAAAGGATGCCTGTAGGGATTAAAAACTGGTATACTTGACACCTCAACATAAACTATTCGATAAATACACCATAATAACCCACAAATGTTTGTGGGTAGGAATATTTTTGATATGTAGCATATTTTAATGAAAGGTGCCAAAGAGAATTAAACCTGCATTTGAATAGAGATTAGACTCATACAGACATGAAATCTGTTGCACATTCTTTGATGGGTCTGACATACACCGGCCTACATGCTTTAATGTGTAGTGTCTAATTATTTTACACATCTTGATGTTATGTTTATGTATATTATTATATTAGAGAATACTTTATACATATGTAGTAGCTTCAGGTACATATCATGGGCTTTTTATATGGGTAAGACTAAAATGGCCTTCTGAGGGAGAATTTTGGAACTTATAAGAAATAACAGTAACAGACACATCTCCTAACCACATTAACAAGCACAGGGAGAGATAGTAATGGTCCTAGAGTCTATAAAAGGAAGACATCAATACACAACCACTGTCTGCATTCCAACAGTGTACAGTTGTGGTAAAAAACAGAAAACATACCTAATAGACCAGAGGTAGCCCCTAAAACTCCTGATAGATGTTTAACAACAAAAGGGTAAAGGAAACTAGAATTTTATGACTGGATGGTAGCTTGATTCATATCATAGATAGCCCATGTTCTCTGCTTTTGTGACTTATAGTCATACACATAATGCATTTAAGGTATGTATTTGTATTCTTCTTTGGCTTGTAAACTAGTGAATAAAACTTTGAAAAAAATTCCCTCCCATTCACTACCTAAACCTATAATTTCCCCTCCCCAAACCTAAAGTCCCCAATTGCTCCATAACCCTAAAACTCCCTTCCTTCTCCATAAAACTAAAACTTCTTTCCCTCCATAAACTTAAAATCCCTAATTGTTCCCTCATCCTAAAACTCCATTTCTGCTACCTAAACCTAAAACACCTTTCCTGCTCCCTAAACCTAAACCCCCCTCCCTAAACCTAAAGCTCCTCTTCCGTAAAACTAAATCCCACTTCTGACTGCTGCCTTAAACCCTCATCTTTGTTCCCACTCCCTCACCGTGTCTACTAGACAACTTGATAGGCTTAACTTGGCTACAAACTTTGGGTAAATGCTCCACTCTTTCCAGATGGCTACCACATTTCAACTGAACATGTATTCAAGTATGAGTGTGAGCAGGTAGCCATTTCATCGACAAGAACCCCAAGCCAATGGGGCATCTGGGACTAGGATGCTTGTAGTAGGCCCATAATATTTACTTTGGAAGCTTCTTATCTTCTTGCTTTACGTTTGCTCACCCGCTCTAGGAGCTTTCCCATAACTGAATGACACAGACCAATCTTTTTTCCTTTTCTTTCCCCACAATATTCCCTTCTAAGGAATGCATACTCATTAAGGTCACTTAACTTTTATAATTTTATGAATCAGTAGTCTCTGTATCTTTTCCCATGTCTGCTGTGAGCCTTTCTGTCACTGACTGCTGTATTTCATTCAGTATCTCATATTTCTTCACTGCTTTATACCTGACAAGTTGGACTCATCATTCAGCTATAATTGTTGCAGCAAATATTGTGTTGCATCTTCCAAACCTTCTGGCCAACTTATAATAATTTGTACTGCCTCCTCCATACCCTCTATGTTTAGGGACTCTAGAAAATCATAATGGCTCTCTGATCTCTCAAGTGTGGTAATAATCTCTGCAGCATCTGCTTTAGTCTCTGAAATCATATCAGTATTTTTGATACATTGCCAGTTTCCTCAATAAAATTAAATAAAGTAAACAATAACTCCACAATACAAAGTCACACTTTGGCTTGCAAGGTCCACTTCAGAAGTTGTTCCACACCCGACACCTGCAGCCATCCTCTTCACTGAAGAAATTTTTTTTTCAGGAGATTACCCTTTACAAATACCTTGTCAGATTCTCAGTTCTTCAAGTACCACAATATCTTCAAGTACCACAATATCTTCAAGTACCACAATATTGTCATGAACCTTAACATATGTAACTCCAGATTGTTATACCCTTCCATAATGATCCAATGTCTCAGACTAATTCTTAAACCCACCAAATTAAATGGCAAGCAGTTTATAAAAATGTCTGCTCCCACTAAAAACAAATGAAGCTAAGATCATACCTAATAAAGATGCAGTCCCTATATCCCCACATTCTTCCATCATGGCTAGGAAATAACGTAAAAGTAAATTAGAAAGAAGACCTAAAACACATGCTCTCAAAATCATGGTCCAGGCCAATGTAAACAACTAACCAAATTAAAAGAATAATTAAACAAAACTTACAAAAGAAATAATTCTTGTTGGAAATCAATGGATAAATTATTACAGCGACTAATATAGCACTATTAATAAACACTGTAGTGACTAGGATAGACTATTATGCTAGAACAAATGAGTAAGTGAAATAAGTGGGTATGGAATTTCATCCAACGTGTCTCATACTACACAAGTACGTTTTAGGACTCATGATTTTGCCACTCGTAGTAAAATTTGTTCAATACCTTTGCTACAGATTATTTTACATATCTAGCACAATACCCAGCATATTACACACACACACACACACACACACACACACACACACACACACACACACACACACACACACACACACACACACAGACTCACATGCACACACACACAGATATAGGAGAATATTTTTTCTGAAAATTAATTAAAATTTTTTTGTTTTGTTTCAAAGACTATAACAAATAGTAATGGTGTGTGTGTGATATTCTAATCTTTCTTAGAGCAGCATTCTTCAGATCAATGTTCAAATGCCACTTTAAGCCAATCAGAAATATGTGGAAGTATATGTGTGACGACATATAATGGTAAACTTCACAGTGTTTGAGATAAACACAGACGGCATTAACCCAGTTACACTACATGAACATTTTACAGTTTAATTTCTTCCTAAAAAACTGTCAATTTCCATAATGTTATTAACAAATAACTGCCTGGTACGCCATTTTGTTTAGTTGTGTTCTGTGCTTGAATACTAGACTACTATTATATTAGTTCTTCTGGCAGTTATGAAAAAAGTAATCACAATTCTTCTGAAGGTGAACCTGATAAGGTGCTAAACTTTCAGAGTATTAGTAATTCTTCTGTGAAAATTGCCACGGTTTAACCATAGTGTTCGTAGCACTGCTTCATCAATAAGTTAACACCCATGCTTATTTTATCATTCTGGTATTTTTTACCTAACCATTCATAATTAAACTAAGGCTACTGCTGTACTGGAACATTCTCAGATGAATGTGAAGTCCTAGTTATGATAATTTCATCCTGTTCACAATCACTGTTATCTTGCTAATGCTAACCTGAAATTTCTTTCAGGTAAAAGCAGCTGGCCACATACAAAAGTTAAAATGAGCTTAGAGGATCACACCATGTGCCATCCACCTCTAAAGTATGAGGTAGTCTTTCAGATTTCACCAGTAATTTGCAATAAAAGAAGCCTGCCTTTAGAATG